>NW_007728084.1:336440-337072 GCF_000696425.1 Galeopterus variegatus | reverse complement strand
CGGGCGCGTGCTGCCTTCCCGGACCATCTCCATCAACCGAAGCGCTCGAGAAAACTCGTCCGGGAGCGTCCATTTCTAGGCGAGAGCGGCGGTGCGCGTGCGCACTTGGCGGCGGTTTGACAGCCCGGGACGCGGGCGCTCAACGGTCCAGAGCGCTCGTCGGGCGTCCTGGTGGCGCGCGCGGGAGGGAGACCAGGTGGGAGACGCGGGGGGAGCGCAGGAAAGGCAGGGACGGGGGCAAGGGAGAAATGCAGCAGCCGATCGTCACCACGGGACAGTTAGAACTTTACAGCAGTAAAAGTGGTCTTCCAGGTATAATTCGCGCAAGGGAAAATCGACCTTTTAAAAGCGCACAGTTCGGTGGCACTTAGTACATTCCCAAGGGTGTGCACCCACCACCACNAGGTGAATACTAAACACAGGGGAATCTACCAGGGGAGTGGCAAGAGCTCACAGTTATCCTGGGGCAGGTGATAACCTGGGGCCTAGCAAAGTGAACCGCAACAGCATGAGGCTCACCCAAAACAGGGCCTGGAATATAAATCTCTAGGCACGCAACACCTAGGAACCTGGCCGGCAAGATGCACTACTTCAGTTAACCTTTCCAACGTGCAAAGCCAATATCAGTTATC
>NW_007728084.1:230899-335279 GCF_000696425.1 Galeopterus variegatus | reverse complement strand
AAGCGATAGTGTCCAGGATTAGCCCAAAATTAAGTGCTAGCATTTGGGGGAGAAATTTGAACCTGGGCATTCAGACTTGGGAGGTAATAGTTTGACACGACAGAACATTTGAAAGATGCAAATGGGTATTCAGTGGAAATTCACCATTTTCCCCATTTCTCAACCACCCAGCTCCCCCCTGCCTCAGAGACATCTACTTTTGCTACTTTTTGGATCCTTCCAAAGAACTTATTTATTTGTAGCTTAACATGATGTATGTATCCCAATTCATTGAATAATCCGTCCCACTGGTTTGAAATGTCATTTCTGTGTTATCCTAAATGCCTATGTTTATTTACACTACCCTTTTCACAATTGTCCTGGCTTTTTTTGCCTTTTATATTTTCCATTTCTCTAGAATCACTCCTATCATCTTCTTTTTCATTTTAATGTATTTCTTGTTTTTTCATTTACTCATGTTTCTTTTAGTTTGGTCTTTAGTTCTAAAAAACTTTTTATTTTTAATTCTGTTCTGAGTTCTCTCAGCTCTTTTAATTCTGATTTATGTCATTCGTTCATATTCCTTATTGTGATACAATACATATAATGTAAAATTTACCATTTTAACTATTTTTAAGTGTACAATTCAGTGACAAGTAGATTTATAATTTTGTTCCACCATTACCACTCTCCATCTCCAGAACTTTTTCATCATCCCAAAGAGAAACTCTGCACCCACTAAATAATAATTCCCCTTATCCCCACCATGTTTTTTCATCTTTTGGACGTTTTTTAGCTAGTTTTAAAGAGCGGTTACCGTTGTGACCTGTTTTGGGGGCCTGTCTTTTCTGACTTGCATTGTATGAGAGAACGCTGTTCTGGCCCTTATTCTTTTTTCTTGAATACCTTTGAATTTGATCTCAATCCTTTTCTATTATTCACTTTTAGGCGAAATTAGTATTTCTGCACTTTGAAAAGGAAGTGTGGTTGTGGATAACTTTTCTAACTTCCTAACTTCTCTTTCTTACTTAAAGAGTATTCAAAGACATGGCGGCTTGCGTTCTGAGATGTCTGGACTCTGTCCCCCTCCTCAACTTTTATCCTTTGTGTCTGTTGCTCCTCTTAGCAGTTTCTCCTCTGTGTGGGGCCACATCCTGAACAGGGGCCTGGCTGCAGTAGAAGGGCTCGACTGCATCAGCCCTTCAGATTCTATCAAGGGCCGATTTACACTTACTCACATCAGGTCTGGGCAAAAAGCCCTGCACTTTCAGCCTGCTGTGCTCGAATTGGTCCACGTGCTTTCCAGGAACACCTGCTGGCAGTTTGGAGGCCTCCTGTTGGCCACCCCCTCTTTCGCAGATGCTGATACCAGGTAGGTCTGGTGCCTATCGGTGGTGGTTTTTCCCACCCTCTTGTTCTGGGGATCATAGGGAAAACCTTGTCCTCTAGTTTTGTGTGTAAATGTTACTCATAGGTTTTTGAGGATTTTTGGTCTATTTCCATGACAGAGTTTGGGGAGACTCAAAAACCACACTGTTGCCTCCATCTTTCTGAAATCCTGCTCAATCTTTTTTTTTCATATTTTTATCCTAAGGGATGACCGGTAAGGGGATCTTAGCCCTTGACCTGGTGTTGTCAGCACTATGCTCTCTGAAGTGACCTAACCGGCCATACCTATGTAGGGTTCCAAGCCCTTGGCCTTGGTGTTATCAGCACCACACTCCCCCAAGTGAGCCACGGGACTTCCCCCATAATTTCAAAATATTTGGGTACACATGATGCATCTTTTGTGCAGTTTGGGATTTGTTTGGTTGTAAGCAACAGAAATAGGCACTGAATAACTATACTAAAACGAAAGCTAGTAGGAGAATTTGGGGTAATGTCTGAGTCAGGGTTCAGTCAGCGACACAGAACCAGGAGAGAAGCAAAGCACTGGGAATTTGTCACAGGGATTTGATCTTGCCCAGTTGTGGGAGCTGGTGAAGTAGTCTCTGTAAGGCTCTCGTTCTCAGGCCTGAGGCTAGAGCTTGTAGTCAGTGGGGTATTTGGGGAGGGGAGGTTGGTGTAAAGTGGGGAGAGCAAGAAGATGCTGGAACCCACCAGCTGAAGACCACAAGGACAGACTGAAACTGTGCCTGTGGCCTTGGTGGCTTGCCTGTCCTGCAGAAGTCAGGATCCTTCATCACAGAGCTAAACACAAATACCTGGCTCAGAAGTCAGAGAAGCTGGGCCGGCCCGTTGGCGCAGTGGAGAGTGCGCCGCTTGGGAGCGCCATTATGAGAGGTAGAATGAGTTGAGCTGGTGGAGAATCTGGAGGCAGACCCTGTTGAGAAATGTGTCTTTTCCTTTCCTCTTTTTTTTCTATTTGTATCTACATTTCTAAACACGTGCAAAACTGAATCTCCAATCTGCCCTCCTCCCTCCTGCAAAAAAACCCCGGTCCACGCACAGTTTTCATCTCAGTTAATGGTAATGCCATCTTTCTGTGTACCTGGGCCAGAAAACTTTGAAGTCATTTGACTCCTGTCTTTCCCTCTCACCTGTATACACAGAACATCAGCAAATTCCATCTGCCTTATTTTCAATTTGCATCTAGAACCTGTCCTCTTCTAACCACTTTCCCTATTTCTGCTCTCGTTCAAGACCCCATCATTTCCTTCTTGGATTATCGCAACAGCCTTCTAACCCAGATGTTCCCAAGCTTTCTAGATTCACCAAGATCTTGGTGTATCATTCCTAGGCCAAAAACAAAAAACAAAAACAAAACAAAACAAAAAACCCCTCAACAGTCCCATTGAGTAGTTAGGGGCCAACAATTCAATAAGGACTTATGCCTCTAGTAGTCTGGATAATAGCTACCCCAAAAGATTAGGCTGTAATTCCTGGAACCTGTAAATGGTACCTTATTTGGAAAAAGGATCTTTCAGATGTGATTAGATTAAAGATCTTAGATGGGGACATTATCTTGCATTATCAGGGTGAGCCGTAAATGCAATCACATGTGTCTTTATAAAATGGAGGCAGGGCCAAGCCCGTGGCGCACTTGGGAGAGTGCGGCGCTGGGAGCGCAGTAGCGCTCCCGCCACAGGTTTGGATCCTATATAGGAATGGCCGGTGCGCTCACTGGCTGAGCGCGGTGCGGGTGACGCCACACCAAGGGTTGCGATCCCCTTACCGGTCACGAAAAAAAAAGACAAAAAAATAAATAAATAAAAATAAAATGGAGGCAGACAGAGATTTAATACAGACAGATGAGGAGAAGGCAATGTGGCCACAGAGGCAAAGACTGCAGTGATGCAGCCAGCAGCCACCAGAAGCCAGAAGAGGCAAAGAACAAAATCTCTCCAAGAGCTTAGAGAGGGAATGTGGCCCTGTCAACACCTTGATTTTGTCCCAGTGATACTGATTTCAGACTTCTGGCCTCTAGAATTGTGAGAATAAATTTCTGGGTTTTTTTAAGCCACCAGGTTTGTGGTGATTTGTTAGAACAGCCACAGGAAACTAATACAATGCTCCAACAACTAAGTAGCCAGTTGAAAAATAACACATATAAATTCAAAGAACGCAATTCTATTTCCCTCTCAACCGCAATTTCTTGCTTATGGGATATGTGTGCCTGTTGGGCACTGTACAGCATCTCAAACTTTGAAGTCAATTTGGATGCTACCAACCTCATTTACCGTTCCACCTTGATTTTCACAGGGTATTTGCTTTTTATCACAGCTACTACTGAAAACCCAGTTTCCCAAAGATATGGCATCATTGAAAGGAATGTAGCATGACTTGATGTTGAAATTGTGAACTACCTACTAGCTAGAAGCTCACACAGTAGCTAACAGATGTCAAGCGTTGCTATGATTCCTTTACAAATTTAAATACCCTGCTGTACTCCAGTGAATCTGCTGTGGCACCCTGGGGCTCCTCATTGCACCTTCTGAACCCCAGTCCTAACTGGTTCCCCTGCTTCCACCCTTGCCCTCTAAATTTCTGAGCACAGCAGCCATAATGAGCCTTTCAAGACATGTCAGATCCTATCATGCTTTTGCTCAAATCTTCCCATGACTTCTCATTTCTCTCACAGTGAAAGCAACATCCTTACAGTGGCCTATAAGGCCCTACCTACCTAACTACATCAGGAGTCAGCAAATATTTTCTATAAAGAGCTAAACAGTAAATGCATTAGTCTTTGTGGGCCAGTTTGTCTCTCTCTCAACTACTCCACTCTGCAGTTGTAGCACGAAAATAGCCACAGAAAATACGTAAACAAATGGGCATGGCTATGTTCCAATGAGACTATTTACAAAAACAGGCTGCACTGGTTGCTGACTCTTGCCCTACATAATCTACTGCTGTGGTCCCTTTCACTTGCTCTACTCCAGTCATAGAGAGCCCTCTTGGTATTCCCCGAACATACCAGCAAGCTCCTGACTCAGAGACTTTGCACTTGCTATTCCCTGCCTGAATGCTCTTCTCACCTCCTTCAAGTCTTTGCTCAAGTCTTATCTTTTCAATGAGGGTTTCCCTAACCGCACTATTAGAAATTGCAGTTGCTTCCCTGTGCTTCTCCCTTCCCTCGGTCTGATTCCATTTACCAGGGCCTATTTCTCCCATAGCACTTTGAACCTTCTAATATACTATGTAATTTAGTTCTTTTTCCCCCCACTTTTCTTTTTTTTTTATTCAAAACATTTTAACATTTACTTGTACATATTCATGAGGTACAGTATGTTGTTTCAGTACACGCATATACTGCACAATGATTCTGTCAGTGTAAACGGCATAGTTTTGTACCCATTAGTCCACCACTGTTCCTCCTCCTGCCTACCCCTACCCACGATAATTGTTTATAATCCATCACTCCCTCGCCCATCACCAAAACGTAAGATTCTTGCTGCCCTGTTCACTGATATGTGACCAGTGCCTTAAGCAGTATCTGACACATGGTATTTATCTAATGACTGACTAAATGAATGCTTTTCAAAGAGTATAAATAAAGTGGCATGCAATTCTTTAGTCCTCATCAAAAGTTGTAGTGCTGGTTCCTAAGCCAATATTTTTGGAAAGAAATACGTAACCCGGGCCGGCCCGGTGGCGCACTGCTACAGTGCACCACTTGGGAGTGCGGTGGCGCTCCCTCCGAGGGTTCGGATCCCATGTACAGACCAGGTCCCGCTCACTGGCTGAGTGAGGTGCGGGAGCAACACCAAGGGTTGCGATCCCGTTGCCGGTCCCGGTCCGGTACGGGCGCGACACTGAGGGTTGCAATCCGTTGCCGGACACGAAAAAAGACAAAAAGGAAAAAAAAAAAAAAAAAAAGAAATACGTAACCCAAATATAAAATGATAAAATCCCTCACCCAAAGTGTCCAATTCAAATAGCCCTAAAGTTTCTTATGTCATTTAACTCTTGTTGAAATTTGCAACCTTGAGAATGGTGCTCACCTAAAACAAAGGCTTTGAATTATTAGGAAATAAATTATATAACTCACAACTAACCAGCAGGTAACAAAAGAAGAAAACATGTCTAAAATAAAGCTGATTCTTCATGTGCACATTTAAGCATCTATCACATCAAAGATCTTTCCAAGAATGCATAAGAACTCATTTTCCAAACTAGTCATTTCTTTGGTGACAGAAGATACCCGTTTTCAAACGAACTATAGGTGGAGCCCCAAACCACAGATTCACCTTAATGTTACTGGTTTTACTGTAGCCTTCGTCTCAAGGGACAACTTCATTATCATCCCAGTTCCAACTGAAAAGGGACATAATTTGCATGCATTCATAATGCACCAACTTAAAAGACTCCAGTGCATCTGCTACATTGCCCTTCATTTGAATCAGCTCATTCCACATCTTTTCCTGCCCAAGTACTTACTTTTAAAATTCTATTTGTCATTTTATATTCCCAATTAGTTCACAGCCAAAATATTAACAATGAGAGCAATTTGCCTTTAGTACACATTCCATTTCTGCTTTCAGAGCACCCCATTCCCCAGCAATGTTCAAGATAGGCTGTTTTGGTTTTTCAATGCATGGAGCTCACCTAGCATTCCCTTGAGAATCTTGCTTATCTTTTAAAGATTTTTTTTTCCTTCTGATGGCTCTAAGCCCTCATCCATGAAAACCTTACAATGACAGAAACTGAGTTTTTTTTTATCACTGTTGTAAATCCATCACCTGACATTGGATATGCATGAGCATGACGGATACTCAACAAATATTTGCTCAACTAATGAAGGCATCTAGCCTTGAAGCCTTCTGCTTCTAGCACTAACTGCTTTAGAGAGAAGACTTGGTCCCAAAAGCATAATGGTCATTGTTTTCCATTGTTCATCTCAGCTATCATCATAATCTCCTAGTCCGGTCCCTGTAATTCATCTTGGGAACGGCGCAACACCATTCATCTAAACAACATTTGAACATTCAACAATATTTACTGAGTGTCATCTAGGTTCACAAGCTGTTCTAGGTACTGGGGATAGAGCTGTGAGCGAGTCAGAAAAAGCTCCTGTCCTCCTGGGAATTATATTCTAGTTGGGAGTGAAAGACAATAAACAACCCAAACCATATCAGACAACAGTAAGGACAATGAAGAAAATTAAAACAGAACCAAGTGATAGAGGGTGACTGGGTAGCTACTTAGAATGGGTGGTCAGAGAAGTTCTCTTTGAGGAGACATGAACGGGCAATGTGGAGCCAGCCAAGTGTAGATCAGGGCAAAAATGCCCCGGGAAGAGGAAGAGGAAACAGCTTTACAAAGGTCTTGAGAGGAGCACCAGAGGTTCAGATGGTGTGGCTGGGGAGTAGTAAGCAAGGAGCAGTAGATGAAGTCAGAGAGGCAGCAGGGGAAAAATCACTCTGTAATCCAGTGTAAGGAGTTCAGATTTTATTCCAAGTGCCATGGTCATTGGAGGGTTTTAAGCCCAGAAGTTATGAAATCTGCTTTTTGTTTTCAAGAAGATCATTAGTTGTTGTAAGAATGCATTGTAGTAGATAAGAATGGATGCCTTTCCTGAATGAATGAGACTGCCCCTCTAGGTATGGCACTTATCACAGGAGTAACAAGTAGAGAAGTGACATCTGCCTGGAGTCCTCCTTGTTTTCAGTTCCCCCCGGAAAGCTCCTCTGGGCCTAGATTTTCTATACCCCAATACTACATTACAAGTTAAGAATTTCATCTTCTAGGAATCTCTTGCGCTGTCCAGGAACGAACAGGTAGGAATGAACATGCAGGAGTGCGGGAAGCTGTGACATTAGAGTATGCGAGAGGTCAGACGGAGGCTGCAATATTCAGGAAAAGTGTTTATGGCCAGGTGTGGGCACCAGAGGAAAGAGCATCTCAATTCTTAGCCTGGTCTTTCTCTCCCAGGTGAGCTGCTGAAGCCTATTTGCTGACGCAATACCGTCAATGCTTAGCCTCCAACCTTTGGGGCAGAGGTAAGTAGAATATTCTCAGTTATGCCAAGAACCTAGCAGACTTTTTTGTTGCCATAATTTCCTGGTTGCATGTACAATGTTGTCCAGTTTTCAACTTTTCAAGTTAAGCAAGAATAATGTCAAATGTTCTCCTTGGTCAAGGGCTTCTTGTGTGTTGTTTCTGGTCCTTAGAAAGCCAAGAGTGCTGACCCTCACCCCAGATGCCAAAAACTTTGTTAAACGTTTACAAATCTCCTCCCTAAAAGAACTAGATCTTGCTTCCTACATCCCCTTAGCCATTGATCTTAAGAACTGCTAGCAACTGAGCATATTTACTTTCTAATATCAGGAACAGCCTGCGTGTGGTGATCGCTGTGTTTATGATTATGCACACCCCTCTTCCATGTGTGTCTGAGTTGTAGTTTCTTAAAGTCTTCTCAGCATAATCTTAACATCTAGAGTGTGTATAAATTGTGTTAACTTGTTCAGTTAAACCTTACAAAACGGAGCTCCTTTAGAGATTGTGCTCAGTGGGAGCAGATGCCCTACTCCCTACCCCACTGGCTCTGCTTCTTCCCCTACTTCCACAATAAAAGTATCCACCTGCTGGATTTGTTTGCTACTGTATCACTAACACCTAGAACAGAACCTGACACATAGTAGATGCTTAATATTTCTCCCAACACAACACTGGAGAAATGAGAGATCTGGACGCTGGCTTGGTGAAGGACGTAACATCTGAGCTGGGGCTTTAAGCTAGACCTTAAAGGATAGGCCTTGTCATCACATAAATAAATAAAGGATAGGTCATGTCATCACATAATAAACTCACGGGGAGGCTCCCAAATAAATTTTGCAAAAGTGTCCCCAGAGAGTTAAACTTTTAAACCAAAGCACAAAGTTTCAGAGTGATGATATACAAGGCCTCCTGAGACAGAGTGACTAGCAGGCTTGCAGGACCTTTTTGGAAAGAGGGTGTGTATATATCCACACATACACACACCTCCATGCAAAATGTACCACTATGTTTGTATTCAGTGTATAGAACCACCTTGTCCTGGCCTCAGGGGCAGGAACTGTGTCATACAGGTCTTTGTGTCCCCATTGCTTTTGTACAGAGACCTTTAGAGATTAAACACTCATTTTCAATAAATTTGACAGGTGTTCTGACATTTTTAAAAGCCAGTCTTATGTTTTTTCTAAGCAATAAAGGGTATTTGCTAATATCTCAGGTTACCAATTATTTATAGAAAGTAACACAAGCTGAAAAATAAATTCAAAAGTTTTCCTGTCCCCCGGTTTATAAATCCTCCTTAAGTTAGCCAAATCTGTAGTTGTATTCGGATCAACATTCCATCTTTGAATGCGGGATTTATGCGAATGTGATATAGGAGCTATCTAGCAGGAAACCCCTACCCCAAATCAAAATAAAAACAAAAGTTAGCTAGGTCATTGGTTCCTTTAACTACACACTTGACTCCGCCTTCGCCCCCGTACATTTTCCTTCACCCAGAGGGCGGCCGGAGAGCGCTCCCCTCATTGGTAGGATTTTCCTCAGGTGACGATTCTAGCCCCACCCCCTCCCCGTCGGTCCTAGATTCCGAGGAGTAATTTGACAAACAAGCGGGAGTGGGCGGGGCGGGCGTCGGATGTGACGTTTCCGGAAGCTCCGAGTGTCATCCGCGGGGAAAGGTGGGGAAGGGTCCCTGGAATGTGGTGGGGCAGGGGCTCTCAGTGTGGTCGGACTCTGGAGGGGAGCGGCCGCCGTGAGTGTGGGGCATGCAGCCTCCTCCTCCCCGCGTCCTCTGCCCGGCCTGCCACGCGCGAGGCTCCTGACGGCTCCCGTCCCCTGCGGGCGGGCCCCGGATCAACCAGGCCCTGCGCTGCCCGGCCTAATGCATGTGAAAGACGCGAAAACGTTGGATGATTTTGCCCGGGATTGGCAATTTGGGCTTGAGTGCCTTCAAGAAGGGCACCGCGAGCAGTTGTTGATAACCCCCTCTCCTCTGTGTACGTCCCCTCCGCTCATTCTTGCCACTTCCTTTCGGCTCCTGCTTGCATTTCCCTGTCAATCCTTTACGCCACCTCCATTTGCATATGCCGCGTCTCCCCTTTGGAATTGCTCAACCCGGTGGTGCCCGGAGCCGCTTGCTGGCCTCGGGAGGGGGTTCTGTTCCGAACCTACGAGTACCTCTCCCGAGAGGTACTGAGATGCAATAAGCATCCTCTGTTTCAGTTAGATTTCGTGGGCTCTTCTTCTGGACTGGGTTTACTAATTAGAAAACTTGGGGAGGTTTTAAATTTGCTCTTGGCTTTCTGCGTCCCTGAAGAGGCTTGGTGGGAGATGGAACGCCTGTGCATCCCTAGTAGTCCCCACAGCTTTTGTGCTATTAGTGAGAAATTAGAAAACTTGGGGAGGTTTTAAATTTGCTCTTGGCTTTCTGCGTCCCTGAAGAGGCTTCGTGGGAGATGGAACGCCTGTGCATCCCTAGTAGTCCCCACAGCTTTTGTGCTATTAGTGAGGGTGTTTTAGGAAGGAAGCTTAGTGTGACCTGGATATTGAAGAGACCTAAAGATAGAATTGGCTGAAAGAAGACTCTCTGAAGGAAGGGTCGGAGTAGAAAACAGAAAAAAACAAAACAAAAAAAACGAACAGTGGCTACACTAATGAAACTGAAATGTGAGGGTTCCTGGGCAGATTGGAATCCTGACCGAAGAAAAAGATCTCTGTTGGGGAGGAGTAAACTATAAGGTGGAAAAGACAAGGTGGGGCCAGTTGACACAGGGCCTTGAAGTGCAAGATGAATTCTATTATAGCCTGTATATTCTAGAGCATGCTGCTTAGGGTATCTGTAATTCAGTGTATATCAGATACCCAGATTCCTTTTGGAAGCGATGGAGAGGGATGATATCTGATTGGAATTTTGAATCTGATCCTAACAGCAACAATATCTACAAAGATTGTACAATTACTGTAGTTTGGACCCAGGGAGAGAAAACTCTCAGGTTGGTTAGTTGGTTTTTTGTGGGGTCTTTTGGTTTTGGGTTTTTGGGTTTTTTGCATTCCAAGTTAACCTTTGTGGCCTTTTGTTGTTCAAATTACGCTTAGTCTTTGAAGATAAGTAAATTGTTGTTTTCAAGATCTTAGTTCTTTGCCATGATGATGAATGATGTTGCAGACTGACTGGAATATTCGTTTAGTGAACAGAGTTATGACTGTCAACATTCATTTCCAGACCAGTTCCCCTAACTGACCTTTATGAAATATGAAAAAGTATACACAGAAAATGTGAGTTACTCGCAGATTAAATTTAAATGTTCAAATGTGAAGTCAGCTAACAATCCTTATGCAAATTCACTGAATGCACTCTGACAGGTACTGGGGTGGGTGGAAGTGGGTAGCTGGAAGGAGAAATAATGGAAAAAATATGTGTCACTGTTCCTATTCTTGTGGTGCTGCGTCAGGGCCACCTAATGACGGGGGATGATTAACTTGAAGGGTAGAACTGAACCCCGTGTGGCCCATTGTTGTTATACTCCTTGTACCACCTAATTATGGCACAGGGATTGTGGGGTTTTGAGTCTGCCAATCCTCTCGTCATCATGTTTTGGGCTTCCTTAAAGGTCTCAGCCTTCTTGTAGGAAAGAGACCATATTTGTTATGAGCCACCACAACATATGGCATTTTTCTCTTATTTTCTTCTTGTTGGGCTTCCTTAAAGGTCTCAGCCTTCTTGTAGGAAAGAGACCATATTTGTTATGAGCCACAACATATGGCATTTTTCTCTTATTTTCTTCTTAAGGTAGAGGTTTGTGAGATAAACACACTGAGTGCTAGACTGTGCTGGGATAATGGGGGCCATAGAGTTGATGCCATCTGTTTTCTCTTTTCTGTCTCAGAACACCTTGGTCCTGATGTCTGAGCATGGAGATGTGAGCCTCCCACCCGAAGACCGGGTGAGGGCTCTCTCCCAGCTGGGTAGTGCAGTGGAGGTGAATGAAGACATCCCACCTCGTCGGTACTTCCGCTCTGGAGTTGAAATTATCCGAATGGCCTCCATTTACTCTGAGGAAGGCAACATAGAACATGCCTTCATCCTCTATAACAAGTATATCACGTAAGATACCTACAATTTCCTTTTTCTTTTCTGGTGACTGATGCCTTACTTATTCTGCCTGTGCGTTTATTATTCTGCTCAGAATTGCTAAAACTAGAGAACTTTACAATGTCATCAGCATTAATCATTTTTGTTGGCCGTTCCTACATATCAGCTGTTCTTGCCATTCAAAGACATGAGTACTGAAGGTGTTATTCTCATGACTCAATAATTTCGTGAGTAAGATTCTTATTTCTTTAGCCTATGCCCACATGGCCCAGCTGTTAGACGAAAGAGTTGGTGGTTAAACTAGACATGTTATGTATTGATGACTGCTTTTACTGTCCTCTATTAAGGCAGCCAATCATAGGGTTATTGTTGGGGCCCATTAGAGCCTAAGTTCCTCACCTCTACTTATTCTGTAGCAAATTGAGTGGTATAGGAAAAAATTTTTCTTCTTCTTAACATATTATAATCATGCAGATCAAGTGATTATTGAATGCCTACAGTTTGTGTGGCTCATCATAATAAGACCTTTCTCTTGAGTTGCTTATCATCTTAGAGGAGGCATCATAAATATGTAATTTATGACAGGAATCATGTTAAAGATCTAATTTATCATTTCTAGTCTTTATTTCATAATACCAGGACCTTTTAAAAAATAATTACAATGTACTTATTTTTGTTTTTGTTATTTTTCTGTTGACAGCTAGCCAGTACAGGAATTGAACCCCGGACCTCGGTGCTATCAGCACCATGCTGTAACCAACTGAGCTAACTGGCCAGCAATTAAAATGTATTTGTATGGCTCTTAACAGTTCATTGGGTATTTCACATGCATAATTTCATTTGATCTTTGTAGTTCTGTGTGCATTGAGTAGGGCACATCATCTTCCCATTCTACATATGAGGAAACAAGCTCAGGGTTTAGTATATGCACATGTTCCACAGTTTGGAATGATAAAACTCAGGTTTTCTAACTCCTAATTCATATTCATTGTACAATATAGGTCCTGTTCTTTCTGTTCTCCATTTAGTTGAAGGTTGTCTTTTGAGATAATAGTCATGAGCCACAGTGACTATTTTTTGGTTATTTTTTATTATTGGTTTTTGAATAGGTAACATATACATATGGTGCAGAATTCAGAAGGCACATAACAGTATATATTGTCAAAAAGTAAGTCTCCCTATCCACTCCTTTCCCCCTGCCACCCTCAATTCCGCTCCCCAGAGATAATCACTCTTATTAGTTTCTTATATGTCCTCCCAGAGATGATATATATATATATCATTAAGGTTTTTTTTAATCACATACTCCTCTAAAGCAGGGTTTCTCAACTTTGGCACTATTGACCTTTTGGACCGAATAATTGTTTGCTGTGGGACTATCCTGTGCATTGTAGGATGTAAAACAGCATCCCTGGTTTCTACCCATTAGATGCCAGTAGCACCCCCTCCCTGCAGTTGTGACAATCAAAAATGTCTCCAAACACTACCTAGTGTTCTCTGGTTCCCTTAGTTGAGAACCAGTGCTCTAAAGGAAAGTATGTGGAAAAGTGGACTGCCTAGGATTTATAGTGTAATTTCACAGTGGAGAAAAGGGACTGCTTTTTTTTTTTTTTTTTTTTTTTTTTGAGTTTAGAGGTATTGCCTGTGTAAAAAGGAAAAAACCTTACATGAGTTAAATTTAACAAAGGTTAATTGTGCAGAAAAATGTTTAGGAACCGGTAGCACCAGGACGAAAAGCAGTTCATAATGCTGTGCCTCACAGCATGTGCAGGCCGTATTTATAGCCAAAGAAAAGGAAGTGACATACAGAAATAGCCTTATTGGCTACAGTTCAGTATTTGCCTTATTTGGTCTTGTTTTGGCAGCCTTCCTCCTCTGATTGGCTGCAAGTTTAGCTGCTACAATTGATTGAGACTCAGGTACTTGTTACAAGAGTATACTCTTATATCAGCTTAGAGTTTGTTTACATATTAAGTTAGATAACTGTTCACTTTAGGCCAAGTTAATTCAATTTAACAATTACCACCTTTTGATCAACCTCTCAATTTTGAAAAAAACCAAAACCATGGACAATGACACCACCCTCTGTTACCATGATAGTGGATTTGTTTGATCTCAGTACAGAATTCGCAAATCACAACATCAAATTAGTTAGATGACTCTTACGTTTTCTTTATGTTTTTCTTACACCAATTGTATTGAGACCATTTGATGTACAAAGGATGGCTACATATGAGTATTTAAGACTTATGAGTGAATGAAACATGTCAGTGAGGCCATCATGATGGCTATCAGAAGGAAAATACCAAAAAACATTTAACAGAAGTCTCCATGAACTGAACCAATCAAAACCAAACAATTTCAGAGTTCAGGCAATAAAGTTAGTTCAACAGTATTTGAGTTCCATTGGTTATAGTCTTTATTCAGGATATGATGGCATTCAAGAACCATAGTTTGCTATAAAGTGGCCTGATTTAAAGAAGTATTTGATATTGTAGTTAGCCTGATAAGACATAGTGATCTGAAAACCCACGAAAAGAAACATAAAAATTAGGAAACCCTGGAACAGCCAAGCTTGCCATACACTCTTCAAGATGCCTG
This sequence comes from Galeopterus variegatus, assembly GCF_000696425.1. Classification (NCBI taxonomy): domain Eukaryota; kingdom Metazoa; phylum Chordata; class Mammalia; order Dermoptera; family Cynocephalidae; genus Galeopterus; species Galeopterus variegatus. The sequence goes on along the minus strand of NW_007728084.1, from coordinate 321,175 downwards.
CAAACCAGCCACCAGCTGTTCCCCTGAGGAATTTCCTTAATATATTAAGTAGTGGTGTCTAGAGAAACCACAGTATCAACTACCTTTTTAATTAAGGTCTCTGTAGTATTAAAATCAGGGGAAAGGTAAATGCAGTATTCAGTTTTATTCAGTGCCATACATAATCTCCCGACTTGAGGCAAAGAGGAGATCTAAAGCAGCATAATGTTCTGTTAAGTGTTTTTATTGGACATGAACGTCTGTTGGAGGGTAGAATGTACCTTTCTGAATCCCTGGGAGGCCTTATTGGCTACAAAATCCAAAATTCGCAGCTTACAAATTAGCTTTAAATTCCATACACCTGGCACCTCATTACTGCTAAGAGTGAGTCCCCAGAGGGCTGGCAGGTTAACTCCGTTGGTTAGAGCGTGGTGCTGATAACACCATGGTCCAGGGTTCAATCCTGGTACTGGCCAGCCACCAAAAAAATTTTTTTAGAAAGAGTGAGCCCCCAGGAACCTTACTGGAAACCATCCTCGGTGGTAACTAATTCATCTTCATCTATTTCAAGGTCATACTAATTTCAGTTATTGACCACTTTGACCTCTGATTATGGGAAATATCATGGGAACTTCCGTGGAAAGCTATTTGGAACACAGGAGAGAGCCAGGCCAAAAAGCAAGATCTGTACTAGTGAGGAAGCAGAAAGAGTAAGCAAATTCTCCATAGACCCACATAGGCCCTCAGGAGCTGAAAAGGGGGGCCATCTAGTGGGATTTGAGCAGGGCCCAGTTATACTGAATAGCTCCTGAACAAGGTCCAGTGGGAAACTTACTCTTATGTGGTCCTTTTATAGCATGCTGTAAGGGTACGTAACCACATCTAGTAGAAAGGGACCCTACTGGATTTAATCCGGTGACATTATATAAGCAATTGCTTATACCCATAGATAGTTTCCGAGTCTTAAATCTGGTGCTGGCATCACCCAGACAGGTTTTTTATATTTGGTAGCAATTAGGTTATTAATTGGAAAGGTCAGGGTATCGTTTCCAGTGAGTGTAGAAAAGCAAATAGTAGTGATGTTTAAAGTAACAAGACTAGCTTTCCACTTTTCCTTTGGGGTTCCAGGGTGACTCTCATTGGGAACATGAAGAGGCATTGGCATTAATGGAATCGTTTCCTGATTTTTTTGGCATTAGCCCACAAATCCAGCAACTTCTCTAGTTTCTTGCTAGAGCCTAAGCCTTTGCCAAAGCCATCCACATATTATGGTCCCATGAATTTTCTTGTAAGGAAAGGGAAGGGATCAGGATGGCAAGAAATAGAAAAGAGAGGAAAAAAGATAAGGTTTTCATGATGGCAGAGAACTCTTGATCCACGATTTTGGGAAAGCTGTCCACACTAAGATGCTGTCTGCCTCTGGGGAAAAACTTCTTTGGTCAGCTTTACCTTAAAATCTCCAACAGCTGTACAGTTCCAGAAGTCTGGAGGGGCCCTTTGGAGTTGTGAGATATGGCCCAAAGTTCGAGGCCCTGAAATTTTACTGCAGTGTGGGTGATGAGAAGTATTTAGTGTGGTTGGTCCCTTCCAGTGAGGTTCAGGGGCAGTCTTTCTGTGTTGTTTACAGAATACCCAATCTCTAAGATCTAGATTGTGGAGGATTTGATTGTCCTCAGTTGGTGGATCGTTAAAGAAGTTAAAAGCTTCTTTAACCTGGCAAAAAATATACAGTGGTATAATATATTAAAGCCTTACAATATTTAGTCATATCAGAGTTTAGGAGAGTGGGAGATAAATGAGGTTCTATTATTAAGGGCATAGGTCTTTCAGTAACTATTTCATAAGGGGTCAATCTGTGTTTCCCAGTGGGATTGGATCTGATTGCCATAGAAGCTAATGGTAATACCTTTGGCCAAGACAATCCAATTGATTCAATTAATTGCGAATTTCAGTTTTTAAAATGCCATTTGTCCTTTTAACTTTTCCAGAAGACTTAGGGTGATAGGGATGATGGAAATGTCACTGGGTAAGCACCTTTTTCAATTGCTTTAAAATTTGCCCAATAAAATGGGTTCCTCTATCACTGAAGATTTTTCCAGGGAGGTACCACAGGAGAAACACATTTTTAAATAACCTTTTAGCTACTGTGATAGCATTGGCCTTCCTGCATGAGAAAGTTTCTGTACAACCAGAAAACATTCATTGAAGGTAGAAGTTGAATGAAATCCATTTGTAAGTATTTAAATGATCTAGCAGGTGCCAAAAATGTATCCCCTGAGGTTTTTATTGTCTTACCAGAATTATGGGTTTGATATCTCAGCAATTTTAGAACAGTCACCCCACCAATATTTTTTGCATAATTTGGACATCTTGCCTGTTCCATGATGAGTTGTGGGGTGCAAAGCTTTCAGCAGTGGAAACTTCAAGGACTCAGGGAGGATCATACAGCCATCCAGGCCCTCCTTAAGTTCATGCTTAATACTGAATTTATGTCCTTTCAGATACCAATTTTGTTTCTCCAAATGAGGTTCATTGAACTGTTTATTACCATAGGGGAAGTGACTTGGATCAATCTTATGAAGTTCATTCAAATTGCACATCCTAACCACTTCAGCGCTAGTTAACTTAGCATGAAAATCTGCCAGGGCATACTCAGGTTCAGTTTTACAGTCCTAAAAATGGCATTTGTAATGGCAACAGTTTAACAGAAAGGAATTCATCTACTTGGAGTCCATTTTTTAAAGGGGTTCCACTAATAGAAATCCTTTGTTTCCATAACATGCCAAAATCGTGAACTCCTCCAAAAGCATATTTGCTATCTGTGTAAATATTTACTAACTTGTCTTTAGCTATATGACATGTTAGGGGAGAGCAAAAAGCTCTGCAAGTTGAACTAACTTAAATTGGAAAAGAGTGCCCTTTCCTATTAACTCATTTTGGGTTATAATCATATATCTTGCTTGATAAGAATTTTATAAGATATTAGTCTGCTTTCTGAAAAATACTGAGTTTGACTGAACTTTCAAAAAATTGAAATTTTTTTGAATTTGCAAAAAAAAGTTCATTCCTTAAATCCAGCTCAGATGAAACCTCTACTAAACTGTCTGCTGCCACTGGTTTATAAACAATTAGGATATGCCTTAGTTACTGGGTCAAATTGCAGGCTATCACATGCAGTGGGCTTATAGTCTTCCCCATGTTCTTGGGTAAGAACTCCTAAGGTTTGATTGATACATTTATGAATAAACAAGGTAAAGAATTCCATATAATTTGGAAGTCCTAAAGTGACCATATCTTTAACTTTCCATCCAGTTTATGTTTCTTATTTAAATTGCTAAATTTGAAACAAAGCCCATTTATAAATAGAGCAGTCTCTGCAGGAAATACCCCTTGTAGTATTTTGAGCCCAGAATGTTTCACAAATAGTATTTCTTTTTTTTTTTTTTTTGTCTTTTATCTTTTTCCGTGTCCGGCAACGGATCGCAACCCTCAGTGTTGCCCCCGTATCGGACCGGGGACCGGCAACGGGATCACAACCCTCGGTGCTGCTCCCGCGCCTCGCTCAGCCAGTGAGCGGGAACCGGTCTGTATGTGGGATCCGAACCCTCGGGCGGGAGCGCCGCCGCGCTTCCCAAGCGGCGCACTTATCCAGTGCGCCACCAGGCCGGCCCACAAATAGTATTTCTAAACAAGTTCTACAATCTGAAACTGGTTTATCTTTCTTTTGCCTGCAAGATCATATGATTGACCAATCACTTTTTTTGTGGAAAACCTTAGGGACTAAGTTTAAAAGGTTTTCAGCAATTCTCCTATCTCCTTCTGGTAAGAATATATTGATATCCCATTGAGGTTGGCAAGGTTCACTCCATTCTGCTGCTCCCTTCCATTTTCAAGCTTCACTATGTTCTAATATAATGTGAATAAATCCAGGGAGTCCTGCATCATTAGCTCCTAGGATTCTAAATTCCTCAGTAAATTTTTGAGGATTTTCTCTTGGATTAGGGAAGTCTTCTACAACAACTCTAAGCTAAACCTTTGACAATGGAGTAAAAGTGGTTATGGCAGGCAGACCTGGTTGATTAGAGGGTCTCACTTTGTAAAGCATTTGTTTAACTTCCCCTTTCTCATTATTCTCAAAGTGGGAAGGAAATTGAGCAAGAAGGTTAGTGGACTCAGGATATTGAGGTAAAGAAGGATAGAGAGAAAGAGCAGTCGGGGTTAGTTCAGTTAGGGTACAGTCCTCTTTCATCATATCCTCAGTTTGTTGCTTGAGCTTTTCATCTGCCTTTTGTAAAGAATCTTTTAGCAAGGCAAATTTTGATTCGTTTGATCTTTGATATACCTCTATGTACCAGCTAAAAATTGCATTACATTGTTTAAGTGAGGTTTTTGATTCTTTCATTTCCAGTGTGCCCCGTAAGAAAACAATTTTGTTTAAAACTTCTCCATTGTGGCCATTTTAATTCTAAGTTGTTTCTAGTAAGGTTAACTCATTTTTTGCAAGACTGCACAAATTCTGGGTCCATAATTCTTATACGTAAAGTTAGCTGGAGTCCTAGAAGGTATAGTACCGGACTCAGACACACCCATTATCAAAAAAGTACCTACCTGAGTCCTCTTAACTGGATCCAGTCCAGTTAAATTATCAAATCCAATTTGATCCTGGACCCAGTCCAATGAGGTAGGGGAAAAAAGAAAAGAAAAATTGCTCAAATAAACTCGGAGAGCTTAAAACACAAATCCAAGAGAGACTCACCCACAACCTCCAGTTGCTGTGAGAGATCAGTGGGCATAGTGTGCCCTGGAGGGTACCTTGCTTGGTCACTTGGTGCTCCTGGGGATTGCTGGAACTTCTGCTTCAGGCCTCTCTTCTGATGCCACTCTGTTAAAAGGAAAAAAAACTTAGACAAGTTAAGTTTAACAAAGTTTATTTGAGCAGAAAAAGATTCATGAACCAGGTAGCACTCAGAACCGAAAGTGGTTCAGAATGCCCTGCCCCACAGCACATGCAGGCCATATTCATAGCCAGAGAAAAGGAAATGGCCTGATTTATTTATTGATACTGAAACAGCCTGATTGGCTTGCAGTTCAGTATTTGCCTTACTTGGTCACATTTTGGCAGTCTTCTGCCTCTGGTTGGTTGGAGGTTTGGCTGCTATGATTGGCTGAGACTCAGCTGCTTGTTACAAGAGTATATTCTTACGTTAGGTTACAATTACAATTCGTTTACATGTTAAGTTAGATTACTGTTCGCTATGTATGGAGGCAGCTTTAGGCCAAACTTAATTTGATTTAATACCTGTTTCCTCAAAGATCTGGTAGTCCATTAATGCCATCATGCCCTGTCATGTGGCCTCAATGTTTCATAGAATTATAATTACATTTCTGCTTCCCTTTACTGTTATGAGTTTTTTATTCCTAGGCACAGAATTTATTTTCCTGAGAAGATTCTTTGACTACTCTCCTTTTTATTTACTGCTGGTAGAAATAGTATTCTTTTACATTTCTAGTAATGTTGTAGATTGTTCTCTGAGAATGAAACCCAGGGGTGCAGTTCCTTTGGAGAATCACTAATTGAGAAAGTTCAGTAGAATTATGGTATTTTCTGAAGAGCCTTCTGGGTCCTCTTGCCCCACATAGAAAGTGCTTTCAGGGCAAGGACCTTATTCATTCAGCAAATATGTATTGAGTATACCTACTATCTACTTGGCACTGCACTAGGTCTGGATACACAGTGGTAAGTAAAACCACCCCTGTCCTTATTGGTGTTCCTTTCTAGGTATGGGTGAAGACAACAAACAGATAAGCAAATAAATATATAAGTTATAAGATATGGAAAATGCTATGAAGGCAACAGAGAATAACTACGGGTATCTAATTAAATAAAGAATCAGGGTGAGGTCTGAGAAGGTAAGATTTAAGCTGAGACGTGAAGGATACGATAGAATTGGTCATTCCAAGAGCATGGGGCAGAGCATTTAAAGCAAGGTAACTGTGTGTTCAGAAGCTCTTAGGTAGAAAAGATCTTAGAGTGTTCTGAGGATTGAAAGATCATTGTGTTTGGAGTATAGCCTGAGGAGGGAGAAGGAACTTACATTTTATCTTGCAAGCAACAGAAAGCCACTGAAAAGTTTTAAGTTAGGTTGTGACCTAAATTTACTTATATTTTTAAAATATAAATTTTGGTTGTTGTTTGATGAAAGGTAGAGGGAATATAAAGAGAAGGCAGGGAGACTAGTTAGGAAGCTCTTGCAGCAATTTAGGAGAGACTGTGGCTTGAAGTAGTGTGGCAGCATGAAAAGAGGCAGATGGATTTGGTATTTTGGAGGCAGAGTCCAAAAGACTCAGTGATAGTTTGGGAAAAGAGATGGTATGGAGGTTAACCTTGGTTGCCATGAGCAACTTAGGGTATGGTAGTCCATTTACTGAGATTTGGAAAGTGGTGTCAAAAAGGGGTTGGGTAGAGGGGAAATTCAAGAGTTCAGGTTTGGTTTTTTTCTGATATGTTAAGTTTGAGATGCCTTTGAGATATCTAAGTAGAGACGTTAGCTAAGAGGTTGAATGTACCAGTCTGAACTCAGAGGAGAGATCTGGGCTGGAAATACAAAAGAAGGGGTCCTCAGCATACAGATGGTTCTGAAGGTGTGGCGGTGGCTGAGACTTTCTATTGCAGAGGTTCCTAATCTGGGGTTCAGGAACCTCACAGGGATTCATGGATAGAATTCAGGGAGTCCATGAACTTGGATGGGAAAAACTTTTCTTGTCTATACTAAACATTGACTGAAATGTTAACATTTCCTTCAATTTTGAATGTGTGCCTCAAACATCAGTGATATTAATAATATTTGTAATTTTGTCACCAATAGAAATTAAGATATTTTCATATCACATTACAGTTATTGCTGACATCTCAAAATAGCATCTGCACTTATAACTACTTCAGAATTAAAGTATAGAATTATTAGGCCCACAATTAGATTCTGTTATTTCATGAATTAATAAATATATTAATAAAGAGCACATTAATAAAGAAACACATATCAATTTTCTTTTATATCTTGAAAACTATATTTCAGTAAAATTGGTTTCTTTTGTAATCCTTTATACTTTATACCTTAAAAAAAAATTATTCTGAGAAGGGGGTCCATAGGCTTCACCAGATGCCAGAAGGATCCATGACACATAAAAGGATCAAGAATTCTTGATACTGAGACTACAGAATGAGAAGAGAAGGAGTCTAGGACTGAGCCTGAGGTTGGTTAGTGAAGGGGGAACCAACAGGAGACTTTGAAGGAAGGTTCAAGAGGCAGGAGGAAATCCAGGAAAGAGTAGTGTCATGGCAGTCAAGAGAGGTCAGTGTTTGAAGGAGAGAAGCCGACTGTGTCAGATGGGCGAAGATAGAAGAGTGGTCTTAGGGTTTGGTAAGATGTCAGTCAGTGATCTTAAAGAGACATTAGATTGGAGTGGTTGGAAAGGTGAATGGAACATAAGAAAGTAGAGGCAGTGAATATAGATCATAAGTTGGCAAACTTTAGCTGTGAAGGGCCAGATAGTAAAATTATTGGTTTTATGGGCCATTTTCATCTGTCACAACCTCTACTTTGTGGTGTGAAGGCAGCCATAGATAATATATAAATGAATGGGTGTGGCCAGTTCCAATAAAACTTTATTTACAAAGACAGCTGGCTAGCCAGATTTGGCCCACTAACTGTAATTTGCCAACCCCTGGTGTAGACAACTCTTTGGAGAAGTTTAGATAGAAAGGAAAACAGAAAAATGGGGAAGTAGTTGCAGTGGGACAAGGAATGTATGAATGTTGTATATGTATTTCAAGACAGGATATTATAGAGCATGTTTTTGCTGATGGGATCCTGTGGAAGAGGAGAGGCTGATGATCCAGAAGAAAAGGAGTTTAACTGTGACAAACTCCTAAGAAGGCAAGTGGGGATAGGATTAAGAATACATAGATGCTTAAGAAATTGATGTTTTTAATGTGACTTGGTATTACTTTGAGTGACATGAATATCAGTGTGAACAGCAGGACTGATATGGGGAGTCTGTCTCTGTGTAAGGTTCTACTAATAGGACCATTTAGTATAATGAACTAGTCCTGGAGGAGAAGTGGGGGATGTTGTGGGGGAATTTAGCAACTCATTTACTTGATTTGTTGGATTTGGGGTTTAATTTGAAATTTTGTTGAGTTTTCTTGACCTGAATCAATAAACATAGCTACCTTCATTTTTCTTGCAGATAGCTTCAAGACTCTTATTCTGATTCTGTGAACTGACAAGTACAGCAATTGCAAAGACATTCTAGCTCAGTGATTCTGTCTGTTTTTCTACTGTATTTTACTTGATATATTCCTATCAATAATAGCAGCTCACTTTGCCAGTTACTACAACTGAGGAAAGAGGAAAGCAGGGTAGGCATCTACCTCCCCCTTTATGAGTATCATTGTTCTAGACCTTTTGTGGATACTTTAATTCAGGATTTTAAAAGGCATGTTTGTTCTTTCTCCTGGAGCAGTTCAAGCATCTTAATGATCTCAAGCATATTTCTCCCCTCAGTGGTTTCCCTACTGTAGGAATGCTTTGCCTTTTGCAGACCCCAGTATAGAAGAAAGATCTTCAGCATATTAAATCAGTACATATTTTCATGATGAGCACAGACAATAAACCAGGCAGTGGATTCTTTCACAGCTTTTTATGGTCATCGACGAGACTGCACAGAACAGTTACAGAGTATTCAGGCAATTCCTGTGTGCTATGTGAGCCTCCCATAACACAAACCCTCTTTCTGAAAATGAACTGTCACCTGCATCAAAAGTGTTTCCTGGTGTTGGGGTTTGTAGACTGAAGAAGGCTTCATCTGTGATCATGCTTACTTTGCTGATTAAATTTTAAGATTGGAAGAAATGAGATGAGGGGATTTAATACATCTATGTTAAAGAATTTCTGCTTGACTTTTTTTTAAAATTTAATTTTATTTTGTCAATATTGACTTTTTGAATTAGTTGTTTTCATACAAAATTAACACTTGTTCATGATTAAAATTTTTTTTTTCAAAAGCTACAAGGGAAATATGAAAAGAAAAGTCCCATCTACCGGAGGCAACCACCGTTATGTTTTGTGTGTGTACAATGTTTTCACACATGCAAGCAAGCACACAGGGACTCAGTTGTGTATTCTTTTTCCTTAAAGCATGAATGGGATCATGTGATGTATTCTGTTCTGCAACTTGCTTTCTTAACAGTGATATCTTTCCATATCAAGACATACTGAACCATATTCTGCCTCAGGATTATTCCTTCTGCCTGGACCTCTTCAGGACTCACTTTCTTTCTTTCAGTCCTTACTCAAATGCCACCTTTTTAAGTGATGACTTCCTTAGCTGTTCTATCTAAAATTTCTACCCCTTCCCTATCACTTTCTTTCTCCCTTCCCTGTTAATGTCTTTCCTAGCACTGATAATCTAACATACTTTCTGTTTTGTTATCTGTTCCCCCACTGTGATTGATGTACACTGTATAGTGGAGAGGAATTTTTGACTGTCTTGTTCACTGCTATGTCCCCAACCTTCATAATAATGCCTGACACCATAGTAGATGCTCAATAAATACTTGTTGAATGAATGAATGAATGATTAGCTTGTTTTCACATTTGAGTACACCATAATTTATTAAATAATCTACTGATGAACATTTAGGGTTTTGTTTTTTTTTTTCAGTTTTTCCTACTTTTATAAGCAATGCTATATTGAAAAGTCTTATATGTGTATCCTCTTTTGGGCAGGGGAGACAGCTATCTGGTAAGAGGATCCAAATCCTTGACCTTAGTGTTATAACACCATGCTCTAACCGATTATATGTATGTCTTTGTATTATTTTATATCTTATAATTTATCCTAGAGGTGGAATTGTGAGTTTAAAGGATATATACATTTTAAATTTTGAATAATTGTCTATCATCTTTTCCCTCCCCTTAGAAAAAAGGTTATGTCAATTTACAACCCTACTAACAGGGTATGAGGACGGCCGTCTCCCTATACCTTTGCCTAAATCAGGTATAATCAACCTTTAAGCTTTGCCAGTCTGCTGGGTGAAAATGGTATCTCATCTTAATTTGAATTTCTTTCATTATGAGTGAAGTTGAGCACTATTTCATATATTTATTCACCTTTTGTGTTTACTTTTCTGCTATCTCTTTTTTTCCCATTGTTCTGTTAGGTTGTTTTGCTTGTGTTTTTGCCAGTGCATCTTTGTTTGCTTTGGTACATTTCCTCTCCTTAGGCTGCAACCAGATATAACCCCAGCGAACAATATACATCTGGGCCACTGCTATTCTATGCCTGAAAAGTTTCTAGCGTTGATGTGAGCATATTCATGTCTTATTCTTCCTCACATTTTTTGTTTGCTTGTTAATTAGTAAAAACAATCATATAAGCACATAGCAGATGTTGGCTATATGCTAGGCACTGTGCTTATCACTTTATTTTTATCATCTCTTTAAGTGTCACAGCAACCCTATCCGGAAGTACTAGTTTGTCCCCATCTATATAATGTTTATATACATTTGACCTTTGAACAACACAGGTTTGAACTGCATAGGTCCACTTATTGCTGATTTTTTTTTCTAATAAATACTGTAAATGTATTTTCTCTTCCTTATGGTTTTTTTTTTTTAACATTTTCTTTTCTCTGGCTTACTTTATTGAAAGAATACAGTATAAATACATACATAATAACGTACAAAATATGTGTTAATCAACTGTTTATGTTATCAGGAAGGCTTCTGGTCAATAGTAGGCTATTAGTTAAGTTTTTGGGGAGTCAAATTTATACATGGATTTTCGACTGTGCTGGGGTAGAGGGGAGAGCAGTTGAAAAATCTACGTATAAATTTGGATTATTATAACCCCCACATTATTCAGGGGTCAACTGTATAAAGAAACTGAGGGATGGTGAGATTAAGTGACTTGCCCAAGGCACACAGCTAGTAAGCAGCAAAGCCAGGATTATCAGCCCAGGCAGAGTAGCTCCAGGGCCTGCCCTAACCGCTAAGCTCTGTTACCTCCACTACGAGTCATGGATTATGTTGCCCATTGTCTGTTTTCAAGACACCTTTCTGCCCTTATGTCCCCATTCAGAAAATTGACTACAGTTGCTGAAACAAGGGAAAGTATTCATGTACAAGTCTGGGAATTTTATCTTTACTTATAAACTGGATTCCATTACATAGTTCAAAGTCAAAATGGTATAAAAATGTATACGGTAAAAAGTTTCATTCCTTCTCTTACCTCATCCACTCTATTTCCCCTGCCTTCTACTTTTATTAGTTTGTGTGTATCCTTTTTGTGTTTCTTTATATACTCACAAACAAAATAAATAAATAAATAAATATAAATGCATATACATATATACGTATATAATGTTCCATTTCTTACACATAAAGTAGCATACTATATACATGTTTTTACACTTTATTTTTTTCACTCAACTCATCCAAAAGTTATAAGACCATTTCATTCATCAGTTATTTATTGAGTGCCTCTTTATCCAGGGCACCTTGTTGGCTTTAGAGGAGTATTCAAAGAAGCATGCAACACAGAAATCTCTGGCTTCAGGAAGTTTGCAGTCTAGTTCTGTAATGAGAGCATAAGTGAACATAAAGCATGGTGTTTATGTGACATAGTGCTTTCTTGGCTGATTCTGGCCTCAATACAAAGCACCTTCAGCCTGCTGGAAGTAGTAAATATGTACCTTGGTCTTTGAGGCCAAGGTGAGAGATCTACTGAATTATAAGTTTCTAGAATACAAAAACTATGTCATTTATCTTGACAGGACTTTATGGTTTGAACAAATGAATCTGTACTTGTATTAAATATAGATTTCAAGGAACTATTTTATATCTTTTTCATGAAGTAAAAGGGAAGATTTTTAGAACCACTTTGATGTTAGAATTCATCCTGGCCTGAGGAGCCGTGTCAAGTTGGATTGAAATGAAATTTTCATGTGGCTAATATAGAACTGAAGGAGGAGGGCTTATTTTTAGAGGGGTTGTATTGGTGGAGATCTTTTTCCCTTATCGAGGCTTCCTCCTCCGTTTTCTTCTAGCCATGTGCAGAAAGTAGAAAAGAGTAATTTATCCCAACTACAGTATTTTAGGGCTATGGGCAAGATACTCTCAATTTATTTGTTTTGGATCTCAGTTTCAATGTATTACAACTTAATTCTGTAAAAAGGCATTTTATTCAGAACCCCTCCAGCAGTTCCAGACATTCCAGGAGCCATGTAGAAGCAGTGTGGTGTAGTAGTTAAAAGAGTGGACTCTGGAGCCAGCCTGCTAGTGTTAAAATTCTGAGTCTGCCACTTTCTTGCTGTGACAAATTACTGAACTTCTATTTGTTTTCACTGTCCCTAAGTAGATGCTATAAATGTTAGAGGTCTGTGAATTAATTCAGTTTATTTTCTCTACTGAGATATATAGCCAAGGGTAAGAATTGAAAGAGAAAATCTAGCATGTTATTTTTGTCTAAGCACTTTTCATCAAAGATTATAATGCAAACTATAAATGTAATATATTACATGTGTATAACCCATTCACTGAGTTCCATGCTTTGTATGATGCAAGGGAACATTCTTCTTTGAAGGGACATGAATCTCAAAGAAAAAAAGCCTAAGTTAAAGATCACATAAGGGCTAGGAGTAGTAATGGAACACGGTTTTCTCTTAGCCTCCTGCCCATGGGTGCCAGACTGTTCTCTGAAGAACGTTTTGTGACAGAGACCTTTCCTTCGAAAGCCTGTCATGTTGCAACAAGAAAAGGCTTTCTTTCCTTGGATGTACATTTTTGGCCACAAGATAGGCTCTGTTTTAGGGCCGGCCCGGTGGCGCACTGCTACAGTGCACCGCTTGGGAAGTGCGGTGGCGCTCCTGCCGAGGGTTTGGATCCCACATACAGACCTGCCGCTCGCTGGCTGAGCAAGGTGCGGGGGCAACACCGAGGGTTGCGATCCCGTTGCCGGTCCCGGTCCGGTATGGGCGCGACACTGAGGGTTGCGATCCGTTGCCGGTCACGAAAAAAGACAAAAAAGGAAAAAAAAAAAAAAAGATAGGCTCTGTTTTGGCCATCCTTTTTGTTGTAGGAGTCTGGTGCCTTGCTGCCACATGCCTGGTTTGGGAGAAAGGGGGAAAACTCTGTGGTTCTGTACAGTGATAAGGTGGGTAGGGAACATGGCCTGTCTGGGTGTGCCTGTTCTCCCTCTCTCGCACCTCTGGGAACTCTTCATGCAGTGGCTGCAAAAGAAGGGAGTTGTATTGCTTCAGGGTCTTATGGATATTTGGACATTTTCTTTGCATCATAATCATTCTGATCTGTTCCCTTAGGCTTTTTATTGAGAAACTACCAAAGCATCGAGATTACAAATCAGCTGTCATTCCTGAAAAGAAAGACACAGTAAAGGTGGGTCTTCACTTTCATTTTTGCCCATCTAAACGTTTCAAAGCAGCACAGAATTACTTCAAGATAAAATAGTAGTTTTTGCATCTGAGCATCAAGTCCTGCAATAGGAGATAAGGCCATTTCACCAGAATAGTTATGAGTGGCAGGTAGAGTACCGTAAGGGGCATTTAAAATCATTTTTGGAAACATTGTTGCCATTGCCAACTTGACTTAAGTCTTCTTTTTACTCCTCTACTTAATTAGCTGGTGTCATTCTAATTCTTAGTTTTCTGTTTTGTATCTCAGAAATTAAAGGAGATTGCATTTCCCAAAGCAGAAGAGCTGAAGGCAGAGCTGTTAAAACGATATACCAAAGAATATAGAGAATATAATGAAGAAAAGGTCAGTATATAACAGCAAGGAAAAAGAAAGGAAATTATTTTGGTTTCTTAGGCCATGCCCTGGGATTATAATATGATATTTCAACAGATCCTGCGATTTTAATGTGATATTTCACTTTTTGGGGGTGAAGGCCAGAAACTCCAAACAGTAGAACACCAGTGGTTAGCCTGACTATTCTAACACAGATTTAGCCTACTTGTCCAAGATTGTGACTTGAGAGAAAATCTATTCCTGTCTGCTGTACCTAGAGTGAGAAAATTCATTGCTCTGTATCAAGAACAATGAAAATTCTCACCTAAACACGGGTTTTTAGATCAGAGAATTTGGGGGGTTGATTCATATTTTGTTATACCTGAAACTATTTATAATAATTGATTTTTCCAGCTATTTTCAAATGATTCCCATTAGAAAGAGTCCATTAAAGCATGTAGAGAAACTCCTAGGGCACTGCAGGTGGTCTTGTGTCAGATGTGAATGCTTACTGCAAGCCCTTACATTTTATTGTGCAGCTATCTGCTGGGCTCTATTCTGGACTCTGTTGTTGTTGCAAATCAGCAGAAGTGGGAACATCTATAAGGCATATTAATGCTTTAATGAAAGAGTTTAGTAATTACTTGATACTTCTTATTAGTTTAAAATATCACTCTGTCTTGAACTGATCATCAGAGAAATTATGGAGGCTTCATTTTGGGTTAAAATTCAGTAGAGATCCCCAACATAGCAGGTACAAGTTTGGATTTGGTTCTATTTTATAACCTTACTTGGGATACAGAATATACAGACAGTAAATTACCTCAAGATCTTAAGGCTGGCCTAAGGTTAGTTCAGTTTATTAGAGAGTGGTGTTATAATACCAAGGTCAAGGGTTCAGATCTCCATACCAGCCAGCCACCAAAAAAAAAGATTTCAATAAAGAAGAAAACGCATAAGGTAAAGTCATTGGGGGAGGGTGCCAAAATGATTGGGACTCAAGCTGTTCCTGAAGATAGGTATAAAGTGGCTAGATAGAAATCAGTGGTGGCTATATTCCATGGATATAGAGGTACCAAGGGAAGCCTGAATTCTGTGTTGGGAAATCAGGCCAAAGCAGAAGTACATTTTGGAAATCTTCCTACTGAGGAGCCTTGTGCTCCTGAGGTGTGAAGTCACCTGAGGTGTGAAGTGCTAGCCTAAATCCTTTTCTTTCTTTGTAGAAGAAGGAAGCTGAGGAGTTTGCCCGGAACATGGCCATCCAGCAAGAGCTGGAAAAGGAAAGACAGAGGGTAGTACAACAGAAGCAGCAGCAATTGGAACAGGAACAGTTCCATGCCTTTGAGGAGATGATCCGGAATCAGGAGCTCGAAAAAGAGCGACTGAAAATTGTACAGGAGTTTGGGAAGGTGGATCCTGGCCTAAGTGGCCCGCTGGTGCCTGACTTGGAGAAGCCCTCCTTAGATGTGTTCCCCACCTCACCTGTCTCGTCCACACAGCCTTCAGACTGTAACACAACAGTAAGGCCAGCTAAGCCACCTGTGGTGGACAGGTCCTTGAAACCTGGAGCACTGAGCAACTCAGAAAGTAGTGAGTCCATTTGTCCTCTCCTATCTCCAGCGTAGCCAAAACAGAGTAGTCTTCTGGGGGTTCAGCCTGAGAGCACCTCTACAATCCTACTTACTAGGTTGTGGTTACAGCAACCCATCTGATAAGTATTGCCATACTGTGTCCTATCACACCATCTATGTGATAAAAGTGGCCTTTGCTTAAAGCATAATTTATCTGGGGCCAAGTTGGTTTTCTGGAGAGCTAATACTATCCTTCAAAGTCAGACCCTCAAATTTTAAGGGTTATACAGAGATTAGAAATGCTCAGTGAGTTAGAGACCACAGTTTGCCTTTCGTAAACATAAGTTTGAAGTTTATTGTACCACTGAGCAATTCAACAACTGACTTTTAAAAAATAAAAAAAGGCTACTAAATTGTGCTTGCCCTGAAAGCATTCGTAATATTTAAGGAGCTTAATCAAGATAAACATTGTATAGTCGGTCATGACTCAGTCTAGCCATAAAAACTACAGAGAATCTTTCCTCCTCTAAACAACAATTGGCAATCTGAGAAAATAACAATAGAGGCAAAATGATGAGTATACCTTGATCATTAGAATAAATTTTGGGGGGTAGGAATCGACTTTTAAGTAGTCATTTAAAGAAGTCAGCTTTGCAGAAGATCTATTTAAAAGTACAATGTAAGAATGGATAAGGAGGGCTGGACTCTGAACCTGGCCTTTAGAGCTTTTCCGCATTTACTTGGCAGGCTTATCTCCCACTCCTGTTCCTTCGCACATATCCTTTGCTCTGGTGAAATTGGACTATCATGTTCCCAGAACATTCCCTGGACTATCTTACCCAAAGAGGTTTGTTAACATTTGCCTTCTACCTGGAATCTCTTTTCTCTATTTCTGCCTTCCCTGCTTTTCTTGAAGTTTTTCCAAATACCCCTTCAATCAGATTGATTCCCGTTCTCCTTAAAACTCCCAGAGTTTTTTGTTATCTCTAATGCAATTTAAATCACTCACCTGATAGTGTAGTCTTTTGTCAATAACTAGATTTTAACATCTTGCAGGTTAGGGCTTGAGTCTCATTCATATTTGTGTTCCCTGTGAGCTGAGCACAGTTCTCTTTGGTATGTACTTGGTAAGTGATTATTGAATTGAAAGGAAAGGACTGTGCCAAACCTTAATTCATAAGGTGCTGTCGTCAGACTTTGGGTGACTGTGTGTCTCCTGGTCTGACTTTGTTACCTCTCCAGCAGTCCAGATCTTGCTGTTGAATATGCAGAAGCAGAACACCTTTCTTCACGTTTTTTACCCCCAATCTGAAAATATGGCTGTGAAAGGTGCTTCCTAACCTTATTGCTGACTGTCTCAGGGTTCCTCCGTGATGTTCCAGAACGGGGTCCATTCTTGGCTCCTGAAGCAGGTTTTATGAGCCACTTTGTTTATGCCTTTTTGGGGAAGCCAGACTATGATTTTTGTTATTTTGTTGTTTTGGTATTTTAACTTTCTTCTGAAATACTAAATTCAGAAGTAAATACCCAAATTATTTTCCATTATCAAGAATATATCCTGTATATTTCTTTAAAAGTCATACTCTCTGATATTCTTATCTGAAGTAAAAGAGAGATTTGAGATAAAAATAAAAGTTCAGTTGAATGGGGAGTATTTTAGCCTATTTTGCATTGCTATAACAGAATACCTGAGACTGGGTAATTTATAGTGAACAGAAATTTATTTGGCTCACATTTCTAAAAGCTGGGAAATTCATGATTGAGGGGCTGCATCTGACGATACCCTTCTTGCTTGTATGACCCATTGCAGAAGGGCAAAAAAAACATGGGAGGAGGGGGGGACTCATCCTTTTATCAGGAACCTACTCCCATGATAACTAACCCATTCCTGTGATAACAGCATCAATCCATTCGTGAGGGCTTCACCTCTTAAAAGTTCCAATTCTCAACACTGTTTCACTGGGGATTAAGTTTTCACACATGAACTTGAAGGTAAACACAAACTTGATATTAAAAAAAAAAAAAAGAGCTCTGGGAGTTTTAAGGAGAACAGAATCAATCTGATTGAAGGGGTATTTGGAAAAACTTCAAAAAGAACACATTCAAACCATAGCAGGGAGGTTATTATTATTAGGTTATTGTAATTTTTTAATCCTTTGTATTAGATTCTAACAAAGAATTCCCAAATATCTCAGGAATTTTTTCGTAAGTAAAAATTTAAATCTTACTCTTTTCTCGATGTAATTTGCTCCCGATATCTGTGGCCAGAAATTGGAGAAGATACTTTACAACCCTTTTTTGGTGCCATTAGGATGAGATCCCCACTCTGCCTGAACGTGGGGGGATCCCATTGATTTAGCATTGCTCTCTCAGGTCTACCAGCTGTGAGGTCTGCTTGGGGAAGGCTCAGCCCCATGATCTCAGACTTCTTCCCTTTCTCTACTACAGTTCCTACAATCGATGGATTGCGCCATGTGGTAGTGCCTGGGAGGCTGTGCCCACAGTTTCTCCAGTTAGCCAGTGCCAACACTGCCCGGGGAGTAGAGACCTGTGGAATTCTCTGTGGAAAACTGGTAAAAAAAAAAAAAACTCTTTCCTGAGCTGAGACTGTTTCTTACCCCTTGGCCTCCTGTGACTCTCAGAAAAGATATCAGTTACTCTGCACCACTGAAGGAACAATGGACTGCATAATATAGCGTGTAGTGTCACTTTGAATTTGGTGACCCAACGGAATTATTTGATTGATTTTCAGAGTCCCCTGAATTGAACTGATTATTTTAATGCTAGTAGTAAGAAATACCTAATCTATACTTGGTAGGAAGATCCAGTCATCACCTATATATCATTTTTTGAACACCTATGTTATGGTAGGACCTCAGCATATAATATATAAGGCAAATATTACCTTAAAAAAAAAGTGCCCAATCACTTTGGAGATATGGGAGACATACACCAAAAGAAAAATAGCATGTGGAATAGAATGTACAATATGAGCACTAGGAATTTTGAGGAAAGAAAGATCACCAAATGGAGGTACTTAAAGAACCCATTGCTAACTGCTGAATGAATAAATGAATGAAGTAGAATAGAGTTAACCTAAGCCTTACAGAATGAGAAGGACTTAATGGAACAGTGAAAGGGAAACTAGACATGAGTAGAGGAAGAGAAATGGTACCCTACCCAGAGCTTCTCAAGAACCCTGAGTAGAACCATTTGGCAGCAGCAGGAAATTCCCACAGGGTGCTGGTAATTGCTGAGGCTGAACACAAAGTTCTGAGGTTGGTTGCAGCATCTGTTGTGTTACAGGCACTCATGCAATGTGCATGAGCAGCTAAGGTGGTGAACCACTGCCGTAAGGGACTTGGGGAGCTCGAGAGAGACTCATGCTGGGGTGGAAAGGGCCTTCCCCTGTGTAGATGTTAAACGACTTTCCACTGTTATGACAGAGTGGGGCTGCATGAGTGCCAGGGAATTGTGACAAGCTGTTTTCTCCTTTGGCAGATGAGGAATGAATTTACCGTTACCCATGTTCTCATCCCCAAGCAAAGCGCTGGGTCTGATTATTGCAACACAGAGAACGAAGAAGAACTTTTCCTCATACAGGATCAGCAGGGTCTCATCACACTGGGCTGGATCCATGTAAGCAATTCTGAGCCCTCCGAGGATTAGCCTCTTCTCTCATGGTGTTATAAATACACTGCTTATTTCATTCTTTGAACGAAGTAAATTATATCCAAATTATCTATTGCTTTTCCCTCCTTTGGATATAGTCCTTAGCATACTTGACTGCTTGTACTCCAGTATTGATTTCTTTTTTTTTTTTTTTTTTTTTTTTTTAAAAGATGACCGGCAAGGGGATCTTAACCCTTGACTTGGTGTTGTCGGCGCCACGCTCAGCCAGTGAGCGAACCGGCCATCCCTATATGGGATCCGAACCCGGGGCCTTGGTGTTATCAGCACCGCACTCTGCCGAGGGAGCCACGGGCCGGCCCCTCCAGTATTGATTTCTGAGAACTACTTAGGACTTTTTAATTTTTTAACTTTTTTTTTTTTTTTTTTTTTAAAAGATGACCGGCAAGGGGATCTTAACCCTTGACTTGGTGTTGTCGGCGCCACGCTCAGCCAGTGAGCGAACCGGCCATCCCTATATGGGATCCGAACCCGGGGCCTTGGTGTTATCAGCACCGCACTCTGCCGAGGGAGCCACGGGCCGGCCCCTCCAGTATTGATTTCTGAGAACTACTTAGGACTTTTTAATTTTTTAACTTTTTTTTTTTTTTTTTTAGTAAAAATAGACTAAAGTTTCCCTAAAGTTCCAGTTTCCCTGTGAGTGTGAATGGTTATGGTATGCTGGAATATATGTGGATATTGACCATAGAGACTGTGTCTGCTTTATACAAATGTTGTTCCTAAAAGGTACATAAATCAAAATTTTTTAAGTGAGCCAAGGAAGTTAATTCAGATGCTTGCATTCGGTCTTTCTTAAATCAGCATGTAACTTTATGTACCAATAAAGAAGGGCCACCAATATACCTGGTTTTTAAGTGTCTACATATCTTGTGTAGTCTTCTGGTAATGTTCAGGTAATATATAATTCCTTCCCTAAAGATTATTTCTTAATTTTTTTATTTCTTTTCAACCTCTCACTCTCACAGACCAAGCTGCTTTTCATGTTGTGTGACAGAGGTACAAATAAGTCGGTGTATTACTGGATTTGGGAAGATGACACATACTTTTATGTCAGAATTTGGGAAATACTGGCCTGGGAGGCAGTCCCATGTGCCTTCTGTCCTTTCTTTGGTTCAGTTACATAAATATTGACTGATTTGCTTGCTACTGTGTATTCTCCCATTGCAGTAGATGGGGAATAGAAAACTTGTTCCCTGTTTGCCAAAGTATACAAATTTGAGTAAGGTATAATTTTAGTCTCATAGTGGAGATTAAACAAATAGACATTTAATAACTCTTCATGTGAGGCAGGATATGCTAAGGGCCTCAAGAGGTACCAACAGGGCACTGTGAAATTCAGAGGAAGGAGGGATCATACCTGGTATGATTTACAGAATTTTGATAAGATGGGCCAAGGGAGAGTTCCTTATGGAGGGGACAGCTTCAGGAATAAGCAGTCTGTGTTCCTGGAGCATTGAGGGTCCAGAGTGCTGGGATTTATGATTCATACCAGGAAATGGTGGAAGATATGTTGTAAACATGATACGTTGGAGCCATGTTCTGCAGGGTCTTGAGCGGACAGGCAGAATAGTTCTGCTTTTTAGTAAGTGAAGAACTTACCAAAATCTGATAATAATGAGGGCTGGGGTGATGGTAGTGTTTTGGGGAGGGAGTGGATAAATATAGGATTTCAAAGGATTTAGGGAATGAGTAACAAAGGATGATGAGTAAGAGTCCATGCTGACTCAGAGATTTCAAGCCTGGCTCAGGGAGGTGGCAGTGATCATCTCATAAGCAGAGACAGGATCCAGGAGGAGGACTTGCTTTGTAGGTGGGATTCAGTTCTGAGCATGTTGAATTTAAGGTACTGATGAGACATCAAATGTTGGAGGTAGTTATCAGGCAGTTAGAAATGTGAGGCTAGAACTTGGGAGCAAGGTCAAAGCAGGAGAGAGAGATCTAGGAGTTCTCTGCATAGAGCTGACCTTGGAAGCCTTGGAAGTTGGGGGGAGTGTCAAGAGCAAGAAGAGATTCACTGGCAACTTGAGGGACAGGTGACCTAGGGGAGCACAGAAAGTAGGCAGTAAGGAAGCAAAGAGACAAATGAGAAAGGCAAGGGTAGTGTTACAGCACAGAAGCCACAGAAGGAGGAATGTTTTAAAAAGGAATTGCAGGGTATTAACCATGTCACATGCTGCAGAGAGCCCCAGAATGGAGAAGACTTGGATTAGCCTGTTGGATTTGGTGAGGTCATTGAGGACCTCAATTTAGTGGGTTTTAGGCAGTGGTGGGAGTAGATTGTAAGGGTTTAGGAAGTCATGGGGATTGACGTGGTGACGATAGTTAAGAGTATGCTACCATTCCAAGAAGCTTCACTGTGGAAGAAAGGAGAGAGACAGGATGGTGGCTTGAGGAGTAGCTGTGTTGAAAGATGTTTACTTGATGTGAGAAGACTTGAACGTGTGTTTTGTTTTGATTTTGTTTTTTCAAAAGCTTTATATTTTGAAATATAACCCATATATAAGTAAAAGGGTACTCCAAAAAATTCGTGGAAAAATGGAATTAAAAGATAATGCACATCTTTCCATGAACTTTTTGAAGACCTCTCATACATTAATGAAATGAACACTTTAATGAATCATTAAGCAAAACATCTATGTGCACACACTAGCTAGATCAGGAAATCAAATACTGCCAGAAGCACAATCCCACCCCAGTCGTACTTCCTCCCTGGTAAAGGTAACCCCTCTCCTGACTTTTCTGGTCATCCTTTCCTTGCTGTCCTTACAGATTTATCAACCTAAATGTGTATTCCTAAATGTTATAATTTAGTTTTGCCTGGTTTTCACCATTTTTGTAAATGGAATTATACAATATGTATCTTTTGTATCTAGCTTCTTTTGCTTAACATTTTGAAAGTTTATCCACATTGTGCGTATTGTTGTCTGAATGTGTTTTTATGCACAATTAGCCAGTGGAGGAGATGTAAAAGGGCAAGAGAAATAAGATAATGTGGCTGTAGGAAAGTAGTAAATCAAAAGTGCAAAAGCAGGCTTATCTTCATGGGGGCGGAAAAACGCCCATTCCTCCAAGACAGGATCAAAGAAAGAGAGATGGAAGATACAGACAGATTTTTAAAATGATGTTTAGAGGGGTTGGGAGAACTCATTTTAGACAATCTTGATTTCAGTAAGATTGGAGTATAGGTCTGCTGTCAAGCAGGAGGGAGAAAAAGGTGGATTTAGAAACTGGAAGAGATGGGGAAAGTTTGGAATAGTTACTGTTTAGACTTCAGGTAGAACTTAGCCACAAAAGAATAAAGGGATTCCTAAATATCAATGAAGGCCCATCTAGGATCATATTTACAGCCTGAATTGATAATAGTTCAGCTTTCTTTCCTCTCATGATATTTCTGCACCATTCCTTCCTAATTTTGGATTAATAACAAACAAAAAGCAGACCATAAGGTTTGCTCAGATGTTAAAATCTGAGCAAAAAATCTGAGAGGAGAATGCAAAAGGTCAGTTCTTCCTTCTGCACCTAAATGAGCGTCTCTATTCAAAAACTTTGCGTGGTCATGTATTGATCACCAACTACTGTCAAACCCCCAACCCAGTGTTCCAGGAACTCACCTCGTCTCAGCCTTGTCCTAGCCCTCATTGCTCTCTCAGGTGGCCCTCCTGCTCCCATCTGGGCACCCAGGCTGCCCTCAGCATTCATTCTCCTCACTCAGTTCTGCTCCTTTGGCATATTGTTTTCTCTTCATGAAAGTGCCTTCTTCTATCCCCAGAAGAGTGGACATAGTGAGCAAAACTATTCATTCAAGAAACTTGACTGTGAAAGGAAGGAGGGAGAGAAGACACAGTAGTTTATACGGGAGCAGGGAATCAAGGCAAAGCTTTTTGGTTCCATTTAACAATTATTTAACTGAGCCCCTGCTGTGTGTCTTTTTATTTTTCTAGCCACCCAACTTTAGATTGCAGGCCTAGTTGGCTGTCAGTTAGAATCCTAGGCTCTAACTATGGGATGAAAGGTGCTGGCACAGGCCATTGCTCTCTAATAGTCTAAAGGATTATGTTGTCATCATGTAGAAACTGATTTTTTCCTAGGGCCGGCCCATGGCTCACTCGGGAGAGTGCGGCGCTAGGAGCACTGAGGCCACGGGTTCGGATCCTATACAGGGATGGCTGGTGCACTCACTGGCTGAGCGTGGTGCGGGCGACACCATGCCAAGAGTTACGCTCCCCTTACCAGTCACAGGAAAAAAAAAAGGGATCCCTATATAGGGATGGCTGGT
Organism: Galeopterus variegatus; assembly: GCF_000696425.1. Lineage (NCBI taxonomy): Eukaryota > Metazoa > Chordata > Mammalia > Dermoptera > Cynocephalidae > Galeopterus > Galeopterus variegatus. The sequence goes on along the minus strand of NW_007728084.1, from coordinate 297,848 downwards.
TGAGCGTTGTGCTGACAACACCAAGTCAAGGGTTAAGATCCCCTTACTGGTCATCTTTAAAAAAAAAAAAAGAAACTGATTTTTCCTTGTGGTCATTAAAGTTGTCACATGCCCAATGAGGATCTGGGTGTGGATTTGCTGCCAGCACTCAGCTAACATGTTCCTGCCCTGAAGACCTCTTCCATAGTGAGCTTGTCACGGCATTCAGTGGAATGGTGCTTCTCAGATGAGGTTGCATGTAAGAATCATTTAGTGAGCTTTAAAAAAAAGTTCCCTCTGAGGATGAATAATTCCAAGGGTGGGGCACAAGAGTCTGTTCTTTTGACAAGCTCCTCAGGAGACATGTTTTTTGCATAGCAGGTTTGAAAACACTAGTTAATTGCATTTGTTTCTTTTCTGTGCTTTTCTGTCAGTGAGATTGGTGGGAGGTCTTTTGAGTCATATCGGATCTTTCTTTTTCCATTTTTGTGGCCTAAGATCACACCACCTCTAAGATGAACATAAGTCATTATATAGTTGTCTGTTTTGTATGCAAAAAAATGTGCTTAATAATATGTAAAGTAATTGGAAACAAATGAAATAAACTGAATGCACATTTAGATAGTGTTTTAACTGATTACTGTCAAATTTCAACATCATCTTCTACTTCTAAACAAGAAAGGCTCTTTTGTATGATGTAACCATCCACTAAAATTGGAGTAGCCCCCTGCCTCCCATATCTTCCTTAGATGATGCTGTAACCACAGGACAGCATTTGCGTGTAGAGCCCCAGACTTATACTTGACCTTTTAACACCTCTGTTGAGAAGAAGAATCATTCATCTCATTGTGGTTTATTAAGTCCTTGGCTTCTACCATGTTGCAGTATTGGGCAGCATGTATCATCTGTTCCAGAATGGGTGACTCTCCATGATGTACAGAGAGTCAGATAAGTCTTGACAGTCAACTAGAAATTATGAGTCTCTTGAACAACCAAAGCCTGAATCATCCAGAGATACTCACACTTCTTAGAGAAGATAAAAAGGAAAAATTTCCAGAGGAAGTTCCTAGGGCCACTGTAATGCCACAATTGTTGAGGACACCCACCTACCTCGTCCATAGATGCCCGTCATGATCACCCCACTAACACCTTTGATTCTATGGATCCTAGGGTGGACCCAACCTCAAAGTCCTTAAATTCTTCCAATTTGGTTCAAGAGCAGGAGAGCCAGAGCAGTAAACATCAGCAAACAATCTCCTCTCCTGTCTCCAAGCCTGAGATGCAGATGTCTCTGCCTGCCTCTGTTCCCACTATGCCTGTGATCTCTGCATGGCAGGTAGCCTCAACCATCGCCATTCCCCCAGTGCCCACGGCACTGGTCTCCCCTCTTGTCTCCAGGCCTGCCCAAGAGAGGCAGGTACGCTCACTTATCTTCTCACCTGGGACACCTGGGACGCAGGTGTCTCCATTGCACAGGCTGAGACACTGGTGTGCTCTCCCTGTCTCCACACCCCCAACTCCTGCAACATCAGTCTTCTTGCCAGCAGTTGCCACAAGAGAGGGCTCCTGTCCTGTCTCTGTACCCCCAGAGTCTGAGGTACAGCTCCTCACCCATCTCCTTGCCTGCTGGGCCTCCAAGGCAGGTCTTGCACATTTAGGTGCCCCTGACGTCAGTTTCCACACCCTGGATGACACCAGGGTCCTCATATGTCTCCACAGCCCTGACTCCTGCATGCCCTGAATGAAAGTCTAGTCTTCAGTTCCATGCCTAAGCCCCCAGTGCGGTTCTGACCTAGGTGTCTTAGCCAGTTTCCATGCAACATTGTCCCCGATGCTGATGACCATGCCCGTCCCCCCACCTCTCAAGGCCCACCACGCTGTTCTCCTGGCCTGCACACATCAACCCCAGGGAAACCTTTTCTGGACACCTGGAACCTAGAGCTTGATTTTCCTTCTAGAGGTCACAACTAGTTTAATTGGAATATGACACAATGTCAAATTCTTCTCTCTTGTCTATTCTGACCTTGGAATGCAGCCCATGGCCCCCTCTGCAGAGGTCTTTGAGTTTCAGCACTGAGATCAGTATCTTTCCCCCATGATGCCCCAGATGGAAGGTTTGAGTTCTGTCTTCAGGCCCTCTCCACACCCCGCTAGTTAATGGTTTCCCATTTGCCCACTGCCTTGATACCCCTCTACCCTCAAAGCTCTGCAGCCTACAGCTTTCCATCCGACCAGGAATTCCAGAACACATCAGGCCTACCCTCGGGAACCAGCAGTATCAGAGTTCCCCTTATGAGGGCCAGAGAGAAAGGTTTTCCCCCTTCCATTTGCTCCCCTCTTTTTGTCTGCATACCCTCCCAGGCTGCCTAACCTCTTCCACTGTTTTCAGACATGGGAAGTCAGGAAGTTTCAAGCCTCATTGTCCTCAGTTTACTCTTACTCAATACAGCCTTGCCACCTGGCCCTCTCTCTCTGAGAAGTCATATGAGTGAATTAAATGAAATATGGTGGGTTATTTTGCATGTAGTCTATAACTGTGAGGTAGGATGGTATGCAGTTGCCTGGGCTTAACACTGCATTGCTTTCTGTTAGATGGAAATCACCCAGTCAGTCAGACCCTCTACGGAATCCCAGAATCATGGTTCTGCACAGTGTGTGTTAGGGCATCTCATACATTCAGCTACCCAGAAACTGAAGTGTGAATCTCCCATCCACTGTGACATTTCCCCACAGTGTGTAAAACAAAATCCCTAACTATTTAGCTTTTGTTCTACTGGGGCTGAATCCATCTAAATTATTTTATTTTCTTAATCACTTTCATCCCCTTCCCCTCTCTCTTTGTATTCCTCACCACGGACAACTCTTTCAAGTTCCAAAAATTGCTTATTCCCCCTATTTCCTTGAAGTCTTTTATTCATTTTATTCGTTGTTTTCTAGGACTTTATAATAGATACATACATTTTTTTCTCTTTTTTTGACAAATAAAAATCGTATATGTATGTTGCGTAACACGATGTCTTAAAATATGTACACATTGTGGAATGGCTAAATCAAACTAATATATGCATTACTTCACATACTTATTCTTTGTTGATGAGAACACTTAAAATCTACTCTCAGCAATTTTCAAGTATATAAATATTGTTATGAACTGTAGTCACCATGTTGTACAATAAATCTCTTGAACTTGAAATATTGAGTCTCTTCACATATTTATGTTAAACTGTACTTGTTTACAATGCTGGAGAGGAACATCCTTACTTAATATGAACTTCAGGTGTACCTCTCATGGTTACATGGCTTTGTGCTTGAAAAGGAAATTGTGGCCAGTTTTTGAGAATTATTTGGCTCTACCTTCCTTCACGGACCGGGCGTGGCTGTACATCCTCACTGAGAGTTCTCTTTTTTTCCCCTCTTTTCAGACTCATCCCACGCAGACCGCCTTTCTCTCCAGTGTTGACCTGCACACTCACTGCTCCTACCAAATGATGTTGCCAGAATCAGTAGCCATTGTTTGCTCCCCCAAGTTCCAGGAGTGAGTACACAGAACATGGTTCTGGGTGTTACAAGAAGGTAGTAGGGAAGAAGGCCTCAGAGGAAAAGTTCTCTATTCTTGAGAACTTGCTCTTTTTAAAATATAATTGTACTATTTTAGATTGTAGTATTAATTGGCTATTATAAAAGGCATTCTTTTAAGCCCTGTATCCTGATAAACCTACTATGCTTGTTTAAAAAGATGTTTGAGCAAGGACTTAGTTGCTTTTCTAAGAACATCTGCAAGGGATTTGAAGTGTCTGACTCAAAGCAATAGGAATTTCAAGAGTACGCTGTTAGATTAGAGAATTTCAAAATCAAACAGATTGTCTCAAAGCGTTACTTCTTTTTCATTCCAAATCCTGTTATTTACTACAAATTCTCCCAGCAAAACCAGTGTGGTGGCAATGATGAATCATTCTCTAACTATGATTCATTCACCGGAGAAGAGACCTATGAGCCAGCATCCTACGGAAGCTGTCTCAAAATGCCCTCTGCCCAGCTGTGTGAGGGTGCATGCTTGTGTGTGCATGTGTAGGGATAGGGGGACACCTTTGCTTGACTCTGAGTCTGCCTTTTCTTACTTCAGAACTGGATTCTTTAAACTAACTGACCATGGACTAGAAGAGATTTCTTCCTGTCGCCAGAAAGGATTTCATCCACACAGCAAGGACCCACCTCTGTTCTGTGTATGTGTTTATGTAGAAGGAATTGTGCTTCAAGCAGGGAGGACAATCAAAGCTGATGAGGTGCCTCATCCTTTCTGACTCATATAGAGGACCGGCCTTGTCACTTATCTTTCCAGATCTCCATAATGAGAACATACATGGGAAGCAGTGTGGGATGGGAACAGATTTGAATGTTAGCTCTGCCACTTAATGATGGTATGTCTTTGATTAGATGATTTACCCTTCCTGGGCCTCAACTTTCACATGTGTAAAATGAGAATAATCATAATAACACCTACTTTATAGGATTATGGAGATGATTAAATGTAGTGATGTGCAGAAAGTACCTAATGTAGTTGCTGGCTTATTAAATGTTAGTTTTTTCTGCATCAGTGTCAGTTGCTAAGCCTGTACTTCAATAAGAGGTTTGAATGCAAAGGAAAAAGTCCACTTAAGATAGGTAAATTAAATACAAGGGTACTTCAAAAAATTCATGGGAAGATTCATGTTATCTTTTAATTCCATTTTTCCATGAACTTTTCGAAGTACCCTTGTATATTTGATTCTGGAATTTTGCATAGTTAATGGGGATTTTATGAACTTCCTAGGAAGTTGTTTTTTTCCTGAGTTATGATCTATGAATTATTAGTTGATAATAAGATCAGTATGTTTTAATTCACTCCTCAAATCTAACGTAGATAGTCTCTATTCCATGCTGGTAGTGGAGTATTATTATTTCTTTTTGGGTTCAGAGAAAAGTGATCAATATGGGAAAGGGACTCAGAACCTTGTCACATAAAAGGAACTGGGGATGTTTAGAAGAGAAACCCCAGGACGGATCTGAGAACTGACTTTAAGTGTTAAAGAAGTGATGTATAAAAAAGGTGCTGGGTATATTTCATATCACTGCCAGCATTACAACTAAGACCTCATGGAATGACAGTATTCAGCTGAGTATGAGGAAGAACTTTCAGGCAGATCTGTTCAAATATAAAGTGGTCTGCCTTGGATTCTAATAAATATTTACGTACCAAGATGTGAAACAGAAACTACACAATCAGAAAAAAAGTCTGGGACACCAATGCCCAGACTCCCAGTTATAAAGACCTCTTTTGTGTGCCAAAAGTGAGCATTCCTGCATGTGATAGTGGGTATAATTTATTATCAGGTTGGCATCATGACCCAAGAAATTGCAATGAATTCAGTAATTCTTTTAAATAAATGTATATTTTAAGAATGACTCTATTCATTCCTGGATTTTGGCACCAAAAACCAAAACCAAACAAACAAAAGAATGATTCTAGAATATACATACATTTGAAAAATAAATGAAAATATATGGGCAGACATTGATTCAGTCTTCAAGTAGGGATAGGTGGAAGTAATGATTCCCAGACCCCATAACTGCCACTTAAGTAGCAGTGTGGCTTCCAGAATGAGAACCACTGGCCTAGAATGAATATTTTTAAAAAAGGGGCTTCAGGGGCTGGCCCGTGGCTCACTCAGGAGAGTATGGTGCTGATAACACCAAGGCCACGGGTTCAGATCCAATATACAGATGGCCAGTTAGCTCACTGGGTGAGCGTGGTGTTGACAACACCAAGTCAAGGGTTAAGATCCCTTTACCGGTCATCTTTTAAAAAATAAAATTCCTTGGGCCAGCCCGGTGGTGCACTGCTATAGTGCGCCGCTTGGGAAGCGCGGCAGCGCTCCCGCCGATGGTTCGGATCCCACATGCAGACCTGTTCCCGCTCACTGGCTGGGCGAGGCGCGGGAGCAGCACCGAGGGCTGCGATCCCGTTGCCGGTCCCGGTCCGGTACGGGGGCGACACTGAGGGTTGCGATCCGTTGCCGGACACGGAAAAAGACAAAAAGGAAAAATAAATAAATAAATAAAATAAAATAAAAATAAAAAGGGATTTTAAAAAATGACTTGAGAATTTTCTAGGATTTTACCTTTCTTTCTTTTTCCCTATTGCAGAGCTGCAGCCATGTGACTGTTGTGGACAGAGCAGTGACCATCACAGACCTTCGATGAAAATTTGATTTGAACACCTTGCAAGAACTATAAAACTATATCAGTGTACTGTAGCCCCTTAATTTAAGCTTCCCAGAAAGCTTTGGAAGGTTTCTTAAACAGAATAGAAAAGGGGCATCATCTGGAGAAGAGCTGATACTCTGTGTCTGGTTTGAAAAGAAATAATTGAATACATTTTTTAGGCAAGCTGGAAAAGAGCATGATCACACTAAAGCAACTGTAACTCAAAAATTAAGTTGAAAGAATGGTATAATGAACTCCCATATACCCTTCATTCTAGATTCACCAATTGTTAACATTTTTTCCTCTCAACTATTCTAATTTCCTGCCAACTTGTTTATTATTTACCTTTGGACTAAATAAGGGCATCTATGTAGAAATTTGGAAGCCATTTAGAAAATCTTTCGGGTTTTCCTGTGGTTATGGCAATATTAATGGAGCTTATTTCAAGGGTGAGGGACAGTTCACTGCATCTGACCATATGGTGAGACTTACATGACCTGAAGAATAATTTTGTCAGGAATTATTGTTATTTAACAAATATTTCAGGATATTTTTCCTCTGCAATAAAATAACAGTTGACTTATTTTTTGTGCTCTAGAGTGATTCGTTTGATGAAGCATTGTAAAAACAGGTTAAGTGAAAGGTCTGGTTGTTTTGGGAAAGGTGAGGGGGAAATGGAATTTGAGATGTTCCGACACTGAAGGTGTGTCCCAGTTCACTTTTAATTATCCAATGTTTTTTCTCTACCTGTTGCTGTTTTCAGGGGTGTGAAGTCACCTCTGTTCTTTTGGCACTGTCTCAAGTGGGTCATCCTGTTCACTTCCTCACTTTGTCCTACAAGCTTTCAGCTGAGGATAATCGAGCCTTTGTTTGGAGTACCATGTTACACTCCAAATAAATGATTACATTCCCTAGCCACCCCTCCCTACCAATTTCATTGTGTTGGCTATTCTTTTCTGACATAGGCAATACCTAGGAAGGTGTTTGAAGCTGCAGTTGATACTGCATTTTTCTTTGTATGAACTTAGCCTAGTATTATTCTAAGATAGCCTAGAAATAATGGTTTTATTGGTGACACCTCAGTTTAGGGTAAGAATAAATACCTTGGATAGGAGAAGAATGATTTCTTTCTATATCAAAATTCTGTGGGGGAAAAATCTGTGAATGTATAAAGTTTTGCTTCATTTTAAAATATTGCGTCCTGAATATGTTCAGTCTTTAATGCTTAGGTTAGTGGTCCTTGAACCTTACCCCTGAAAGAGCCAAGCTTCTATATTCTTTTTCTTCTCTTGGGTTTTCAAACTTCCTATATAGCAGAAATTATTTCTTCTTGCAGTTTTTGGTATAGATCAGAATAGGAGGCCAAGTGGTTGGCAAGGGGAAGGGTGCCTCCTTTCCCTGCTATGGCCCAGTCACTTCCTCCTTTCTTCACTGTGGCCCAGAGGCAGCCTGGCTTTTCCACCTTTCCCTAAACAGTTGTAAAATTGCCCAGTTCTTTACTTTTCCCAGAAATGTGTCTCCTTTCCATTCTCCAGGCTACCACTTAGTTTAGGTCTTTATTACCTTTTACCTGGACTATTGCAATAGGTTTTTACCAGGTCTCTTTGTTTTCACTGTTTCTTCACTCCATTCTGCACACTACTCTGAGGAGATACTTCCCACCTTACAGCCATCCTCATGTTTCTTCTCTTGCTCAGAAACCTGCAATAGCTTTCCATCACCTAAAATCTAGATTTAGCTTTTGCGAATGTTCATTCTAAGCGTCAACTTGATTAGATTAAGGAATGCCAAGAGACCTGGCAAAGCTATCTTTTTAGGTGTGCCCATGACGGTGTTTCCAGCAGAGATTAGTATGAGAGTCTGAGTGGACTGGGTGGGAAAGATCCGCCCTCAATATGGGTGAGAACCATCCAATCCATTGGGGGCCCAGAGAGAACAAAAAACAGAAAAAAGGTGAATCTCTATCTCTAACTACTGGATCTGGGATATACTCTTCTCTCCTGTCCGTGGACATCAGAGCTCAAGACTCTTCAGCTTTTGGGTTCCAGGACTTACACCAAGGACACCATCTACATCCCTGGTTTTGAGGCCTTTGGACTTGGACTGAGCCATGCTACCAGCATCCAGTTTGCAGATGGCCTATTGTGGGACTTCTCTTCACAATTATGTGAACTAATTCCCTTAATAAATCCCCTCTCATATATTTATAACATATCCTATTGATTCTGTCTCTTTTGAGAACCCTGACTAATACAGCCTTTATTCAGAACTTTCCACCTATGGACACGTAAAGTTCTCACCCGTGGCTACACATTCAAATACCCAGGGAGGTTTTAAAAAAATACTAATACCCAGGCCCCACCCTACACCAATTAAATCTGGATCTCTGGGGTGGGGCTCCAGACATTGCTTTTGTTTTGTTTTGTTTTGTTTTGTTTTTTTAAAAGATGACCGGTAAGGGGATCTTAACCCTTGACTTGGTGTTGTCAGCACCACGCTCAGCCAGTGAGCAAACCGGCCATCCCTATGTGGGATCCGAACTGGGGGCCTTGGTGTTATCAGCACCGCACTCTCCCGAGTGAGCTACGGGCCGGCCCTTGTTTTGTTTTGTTTTTGATTTTGTCTTTTAAGCTGGTAGGATTCTCAAGTTTTCAGCCAGAAAATTCTCTCAGCCAGAGTTGAAAACCACTGCACCAGCCATTTTATATCTAATAATTATGAGCTCTCATCAGTCTCTGTACATCATAGCATTCAGCAAATGTTTGTTGAACCAAAGTGAACTGAATATATCATACATTGCAACCACATTGATCAGTGACTGATCACCATTTCTTGCCTCTGCCCCTGTGCACAAGTTATCTTAGTGGGTAGGTGGCTGCAGGAAATCAGTCTATAGACACCCTGCTTGCACCTGCTACAGCCTAGCCACCTCAGAGACACCCTGCACAGGGCTGTGTCTCTCCACCCTTCCTCCATGGGATAGGCAGTATCAAGCCAGCCTACAAGAAAACAGGAAGACTCGGTAGGCTGGTGGGAGAGAAGAGGAACCAGCATTATAGGGAAAGGAGGAAAAGAATATTGTGAATAAAAGGGATTCAGACCATGAAAACTGAGGAAAGAAGCTTATATTGAAAAGGTAACAACTACTCGGCAAAAGAGACTGACTCCTGGGCTCCTGAGCCTCAAAGGCCAGGAGGCTTTTCTGCTCCCCCAAGCCACATGAGTACCATGCTTAGTGGTCTGGGCTGAAGGGGAGGTAATGTCTGGTTGCATCCCAGTTGTCCTCAGAAGGACAGACCCTCCAAAGTACCACAGGCTAGGTGCAGAGAGACTCTGGAGGAGCTGCTTTGCCTGGGGTCAGGACAGGGTTGGGTTTTTGCAAATTGATCACTTTTACATACTTGTTAAATGGGCCAAAGAGGAAGAAGAAACCCTTAAGCCTTTATAATGTTTTCCTGGGTACCAGATACCTTAAAAGGCGGCATGGGAGAAACATTCCCTAGTGGGGTCAGTGTCATGGTGCATATTTCTTGTTTAAGCAAGAGTTTCAGCTTTCATTTGGGGAACACAGAATTTAAAATCCTAAGTGCCTATTCCCTTTGACTGTTGATTGCCTCTTCTGGGTCTCAGTTATTCCAGTGGAAGGAGAAATTTTTCATTTGGGGGTTGAGAGGAATGGAAACTTCTGGTAGCAAACTCTAATGAGCAAAGTCCAGTGAATCCTGCAACTTTGGTCTGTTTGAAATGGATTTTGAGGACATGATTTTAGGCCAGACCACATGTTGCTCCCTAGAAAATAGTTTAAGTCATCTGTTGGCATTGTGCCTCCCACCCCCTCATATCTCAGTGTTTTAATCCCACTTTGGATTGGAAACCAGTTGCCCAAGGATCTTTCAAGCATATGAGGCCAGAGTGGAACTTCTAAGTCAAGGCTCATTTCTTTTGATAGGGAGCTTTGCTCGGGGCACTGAGAAGGCTCGTTTGGATCAGGACCACTAGAACATTATCTTCTCTAGAGGAAGTGCCATATTGAACATTTTAGACTTTGCTTCTAGGCTCTACCTCAGATGAAGACAGAATAACATCCACATGCCAATGAGGCTTATAAAAGTTGAAAGATGCTAGAAAGATTTAAGGGATTTTTTATTTGTATCTCTCAAATTGTTAAAGTTGAGGTGCCGTTGCTTCCACCTATTAGACCTCTGCCCCATCCAACTTCCAGCTAGAAGACTCTTCAGTCAGATTCACATTCTTTCTCACTAGCTGGGCTTCAGCTCCAAATCTCTCTCTGGTCTGTCCTGATGTTCTGAGCTGGAAAACTGAGGACCTCAAGAACCATAAGAACCATTCCAAATTTCTACTCATTTTTCCCTAAGACCTAGAGCAGAGCCAGGGCCTAAAGAAACTACATCCTGGCTTTTTTCCCTTGGCTCCACCCACTCTTGTTTGAACCTCCCCCTTCTGTTGTTCCAACTACCTCTTGAGATAAAAGAAGAGGAAGAGAACTTTGACCCTCTTCACTGAAGTCTTCACTCCTTAATCCAGGATTAAATTTTTAGTTAAACTTAGTTTACTTGAAGTTAGAGCAGGGCTTTAAACTTAGAGGGTGTGTCTAGCATCATTCACTGAGCCTGTTAAATCTGGGATCCAGGCCTGTGGCCCTCTATAACCATGGGCTCTTGTGTCCTCCTTTGGTGATCAAACAGGTTACTCTTAGGACTTGGTTCAAGTTCCACCTCCTCAAGTGTCTTCTCACTGATAAATTCACTCTGAGGGCTTTCTTCCTTGAACTCCAATGACAATGATAGCCTGTTCCCCACAATTTGGTGTGTGGTTTTTTGCTGCTTTACAGTGTGTTCTTGTCTTTTTATGTGAGTCATGCCTCTGAACTATCATGTAAATTCTATTGGGGTAGGGACAATGTTTGCTTTATGTAATGTGTTAAGTGCTTTACAGTCAGTATAGCACTTCCTTATTGCTTATCTGTTCCTTGAAATAGTGTCCTTGGTATTGAATCGTGTTAGGAAGCCAGGTGGACCTGTGCCCCAGCCTGGAGAAGCTCTACCCCCACCTTGTAGAAAACCATCTTGACTCCTTGACTCAACATCCTATCTTGGGCCTGTGCTGCAGTTGAGCTCTCTTCTAGCTGCCAGGACAGATGGTTGTTCTGCCCATCAGGCTCATTTAATAGGTGGTCAAAGGAAGAAGTGCCTGCAAAGAAGGGAAAGAGGTAGGAGGAAACCATAAGATAATGACACCACTATCTTGTCACAGAAACCAAGGAAGGCAATAGTTTCAAGAAAGGGAGGTTAGTGGTGCCAGATGGCTCAGAAGAGGTTTTCTGGGCTAAATCCCAAAAGGAGTCCATGGGATCTGGCAGTTAGCAGAGGTCTTTCCTGTCAACCCTATCTAAAGCCTTCTTTACTGTCTGTGTAGCAATGTCACCAGCTAAAATCATGCTTTTGTTTATTTCTAGCTTATGTGTCTAAGGTATACTCCTTGAGAACAGCAACTTTGTCTTGTTCACCTTTGCATTCTCAGCTCCCAGAATTGTGCCTGTAGTAAGGTATTTATTCATATGTAGTAAATATGAATAAATGCACAGACTTGTTCAAAGTCATCCAGCTAACAAATGGTAAGGCTTTGCTTTTAGGGGGAACAGAGCAATAAATGTGACATTTTGAATAATGGTTTTTAAAATTGTGCGATTTAAAAATTAACAAGCTAATCAAAGAAGGTGAAAGAAGGAAATCAAGTGAGAAAATAAAAACCGTAGATATTGCCATTCCTCTTTTATGTAGAGATGAGTGATAATTCAACATTACTAATTAAATCTTCTGGAATTTTTACAATTTGTACAGAGAAGGAAATTTAGAACTTGAAATGCTTCAATTACTTAATAAGAAAAAAAAATCAAAAGATAGGAATTAAGCATTGGATTCAAATAAGAAAAAAGAATAACAAAATACACTAGGAAAGCCAGAAGGAAAGAAATAAATGTTAAAGCAGAAAGTAATGAACTTGAAATGCTTCAATTACTTAATAAGAAAAAAAAATCAAAAGATAGGAATTAAGCATTGGACTCAAATAAGAAAAAAGAATAACAAAATACACTAGGAAAGCCAGAAGGAAAGAAATAAATGTTAAAGCAGAAAGTAATGAATTTAGGGCCGGCCCGGTGGTGCACTGGATAGTGCGCCGCTTGGGAAGCGCGGCGGCGCTCCCGCCCGAGGGTTCGGATCCCACATGCGGACCGTTTCCTGCTCACTGGCTGAGCGAGGCGCGGGGGCAACACCGAGGGTTGCAATCCCGTTGCCGGTCCCCGGTCCGGTACGGGGGCAACACTGAGGGTTGCGATCCGTTGCCGGACACGGAAAAAAGACAAAAGACAAAAAAAAAAAAAAAGAAAGAAAGAAAGTAATGAATTTAAAAATAGAAGTATAGGTAGATAAATTCATAATGTCATTCTTTGGAAAAGCAATAAAGTAGCCAAAGAGGAAAAAGAAAAATGAATACAAAATTAGAAATGAGTAAGGGGATACAACAAATGCATGATATAAGAAAGTCCTATGAATAACTAGGCTAATAAAGTTGCTACTTAATTAAATAGATGACTTTCTGGTTAAAAAAAAAATTGTGAATGAAACCAAAATTATCTTAAGCAGTGGAGGACTTCAAAGACGAATAATCAATGGAGAAATGGAAAAAAATGTGTAAGTATTATCTCTGCATGCTTTTATGAATGAGTTCTTTCAAATTTTTAAGGAAAAGATATAATTCTCATGCCATTTTTTTATTGTGGTAAAAAATACATAACAAACTTTATCAACATAACCATTTTTAAGTGTACAGTTCAGTAGTGTTAACTATATTCACATTGTTGTGAAACACATCTCTAGAATTTTTATCTAAAACTGAAATTCTACATATGTTGAACAGCAACTCCCATTTCCTCGTCCTCCCAGCTTCTGGTAACCACCATTCTACTTTGTGTCTCTATATATTTGACTTCTTTAGATATATCATAAAAGTGGAATCATATACAAATATTTGTCTTTTTGTGACAAGCTTATTTCACTTAGTGTAATGCCCTCAGGTTTCACCTGTATTGTAACATGTGACAGGATTTCCTTCCTTTGTAAGGCTGAATAATATTCCATTGTATGTATACACCACATTTTGTTTATTCATTCATCCATCAGTGGACACTTGGGTTACTCCAACTCTTGGCTATTGTGAGTAATGCTACTATGAACATAGGTATGAAAATATCTCATGCTGTTTTAACTTTTGTAGAGCATAGGAAAATAAGAAAATCAACGTAATTCATTTTTGTGAATACAACCTAAACATGTACACACACATATTTCACACCAATCTCATTAATATAGATGCAAAAATCCTAAATAAAGCACTAATAGATTCATCAATATAGTAAAGGAATAATGTGTCATAACTGTCAGCATTTATTGTGCATCCTCATTTAGAACTTGCCATGATTCCCCAGCTAGTAAGTGATGGGCCAGGGTAGCAGCTGAAGTCCATGTGACACCAGAGCCCAAGGTACATTTGGTGATTTAGACTCTAGAAGGTAATGATGACCTCATTAAAAGAAGTCCACTAATCTCATACAGTACATCACAGAAGTAGGTCAAAGGAAACAAACAGAAACAAGAGTTTCTCATAAAAAAGTACGCTGAGATGAAAATCAACATTTTTAAAACTCCCCTAATAAATTAGGAAAGAAAGAAGCTTCATTAATATGATAAAATATATCTTCTGATACAATACCCAGCATCATTTTTAATAAGCAAATAACGTCAGGGACAAGATAGACCCATTCTAACTACTATTATTGAACGATGTCCTGAAAAGATAATCTAGCCAATGCAGTGAAGCAGGATAAAGAGTGTACTATTGGAAAGGAGACACAAGTTTTGGCTGCAAATTGCCTAACTACCTAGAAATCTGAAGATAATCAGTTTTGAAAAACTATTAGACCTAATAAGAGATAGCTGTAACATTCTCCACTAAAAGATATATCTAAAAAACATTGAAAATAGCTGTCTAGTACAGGTAATAGTCAGTTGTGATTGGGGAAAAAAATCTCATTCACCCTAGCAACTAAAAATGTAAAATACCTTGGAACAAAGTTAACAGGAAATGTGCAAGCTTTATATGAAGAAAACTAATAATATTTGCAGAGGGACATGAAGAAAAAAATGGAAAGACAGACACACTATATTCCATGAGGGAAAGACTTAATGCATTAAAGATATTAATCTTCTTTAATCCATAAATTTAATGTGAGTCTACTTTTAAAATCTCATTTTTTTAACTTGAAAAGATTATTCTAAAATCAATCTCGAATATGTGAAATAACCATTTAAAAAATTTAAAGAAGAAGAACGTTGGGGTAAATTTTGTTACCAGATAACTCTTATTATAAACCTGTTAGGATAATGTGGTACCAGATGAAGACTAGATTAAGAATTAGCAAACTTTGTTGTTGAAAAAAGACAAAGAGTTGAAGTTGCCCAAGGCCACAGAACTCCAAATGAGTTGTGTCAGAATTTCAAACCCACACTCTTAACCATGCTGCAGTAAATACTGCCTTCCTAAAATATACATAGATACATGTATTCAGAGAAATTATGACAAAGAAATATATCAAAATATTCATATTCATCATCTGTAGATGACTGTTTTTTTCCCCCTCTAGCCTGTGAATTTTCTAAATGTACCACAGAGAACATGTATTGCTTTTCTAATTGGACAAAAAGGACAATACCTCCTATTTTCAGAAACCAAAACTCCATTTTCCCATCAATGTGGGAATCTAGCCAAGACTGTGTTCTTGGACAGCATCAGCAAAAGGGCCTTGGGAAAGCTCTTGGGCACAGCAGCAGAGGCTTGTCATATATGGAAACCTTCCATGAGGGTGACCTCACCGCTGGAACCCGATCAACATAAACCCTGCCTGCAAGAGCTAGCAGAGCTCTTTGGACAAAACCTAGTTGGTGGACAGCCAAGCAAGAACTGACTGAAAGAAGAGAGAATTGCTGGTCTTCTGGCCTGAAGAAGTCCTGGGTAGCCATCTGGGCTTAGCAGATCACTTCTGTGATTGGTTCCTTGGGAAGGAGTACTTTCCCCAACCTCACTCTCCTCCAAAAAGAACTCCCACAATAGCCCAGGGTTATTTTCTGTCTTTTTTCTGGCCCAAATGAGAATGTAGGATGTTACTTGTGTTTGACAAGTCATAATGGGTTATTGGTGGGTGACAGAAGTGGAAACATCACCTAGACTAGAGGAAGTAAGCCTATTCTTAGATATTCCTCTATCATTCCCTGTGGTTAGCTTCCCTACCCCCAGCTGTCTCCTCTCTTCACCTCACTTTACCTCAAAAAAGTTCATGGCATTGTACCAAAGCAAAGTTCCATCAAAGTAGGGCCCATGCCATCTTTGCTGCCTTGCACAGCTCTTAACTCCTGCTCACCAGACTTAAACACCTGTGTCCAGAACTTCTCTCGCCCAGCCTAGTATTCTACACCTTTCCCATGACTTAGGAGTTTTAAATTCTTAATTGAAATATGGTAGACTCAAGATCGGTTCATGCAGATATTTTTGTTCCCAGTCCCAGTGTTGCTCTGTAACCACAAGACCTCTGATTATGACCCTTGAGACTTCAGCTGGCCCAGGAAGAGACCACATAATAACAGAATCATGTGTTAGTTCAAATTCTTTTAATTGCACTGACAGAAAATTCAATTCAAACTGGTGTTCAGACACAGCTGATCCCAGTATCCATTGTGATCAAGACTCATTTTGTATTCATCTCTTGCCTCTTATATGCTTAATGATTGTTTATATAATCAGGTTTTTCCAATAGGGTGTCTTTGACAGCTATAGTTTTATAGCCTATTTCCTCAGCAAATTCAGCAGGAAAAGAACTTCTAGGTCCAAAAGTTCCAACACAAGTCCAGGAATTGAGTTGTTAGGTCATGGGTTTGAGCATGACTTCATCCTCGGACCAATCACTGTGGTCAGGGGGATGAAATGCTCTGACTGGCCAAGCCTGGACCATGTGCTTACACCCCATGTGAGTCATATGCATTGAAAGTGACGGAGCATTCATTTCCAGAGAAAAATCACAGTGGCATTAGTAGTAGAAAGGAAATAGATGTTGGGCAGGCGAAGGCAACAGATGTCATGACAGGTGCATGGGACAAAAATCTAGGGCCAACATCACCACTGGGGGAACTATGACCCAAGATTAGTAGTAGAAAGGAAATAGATGTTGGGCAGGCGAAGGCAACAGATGTCATGACAGGTGCGTGGGACAAAAATCTAGGGCCAACATCACCACTGGGGGAACTATGACCCAAAGTGAGTGAACTAGTAAAATAAATGGGAACACCAAATGCTATTGTCTTTAGATAACATAAGCTGGACTATGGAGTGGTGGTGACCCTCTCACTCCCAAAAAGATGGGTCACACATATCCAGGCCATGGGTCATTCATTTAATTTGCACTTATTGAGCACCTACTGTGTGCAGAGCACTGTTCAAAGTACACAAGAAGTAGATGCTATGCTCTCTGTCCTCAAGGAGCGGATAATAGAGTAAGATAAAGCAGCCACACTCTCACGATGCAGCACAAGAGCAATTTCTTCAGGACTGATGAGTGCACACAGGATGATAGGCACAAACTTTGCCCATAAGTGTTGAGGAAACCCAAGTGAGGGAGAAGTGGATGTTTTCATTTTTATTTATTTACACTTCACTTTTAATTCATTCAACCAGTATTTACTATATGCCTACTAAGTGCCAACTTCCATAGGACTTGATATAGGTAGGCTCTAGTTACCTTGTAGAAAGGATTTCAGAGTCCTAAGATATGTAAAATATTACAAAGAGAAAATAAATTGAATGTGATGGAAAAGGAATATAGAAATCAAGTATGCAACAAAGTAGATTCAGTAACAAAGCAAGAAATGTAAACCATGACAACTTACATTTCCATCATTGATGGGCTATATTATGTATGACATCATAAATAATTTGCACAATAAACTCAAACATAAAGTAGAGGGGTTCTGTTTTCCACATAAATGATGGCATCTCACTAAAGCACAATATACAGTAAAAGTAATTCTATTGGAACTTCAGCAGGTGCGGGGTGGAGGTGGAGCAGGGACAGTGTCGCCCAGCTGAGGCACCTAGTTATCTGCTAATTTGGTTTAACCTAGGGATGCATTTGGTCATATCTGGGACTGAGATGGACTGCATGGATTTTAAATAATTCCAAGTTTCCCTTTGGTGACACTTTAATAAATATTTCGTGACAGCAAACTTGAAATTGTAATCTTTGGCCAGTGCCTGGGGTACAGCTGCCATTCTTTATTGGCTCTCAAATTTCAACTCATTTTTGTTTTCACACAGCTCACCAAGATGCAGTAATAGAGCCGATGGCCCACTTACCACACTGATTCCCACTTTACAGCAGAAAAGGAACTTGCAGTAACCACAAAGAGTTTCTGTATAAGCAAATCCAGGGAATCAAACTTTGGACAATGTGGTTATCTCCTTGTTTATGTGCTTGGGAATAGCTTGAGAATGAATACCTACCTCAGTAATAACTTTAACATTAGAGGTTTAGCTCTTCTTTCTGTTCATAATTAGATAGTATGCTCTGCTGTATATATGGACCATTCCTTGTCCAAGAAAATAAAGCCATATCATTAGAGCAAAAAGAATATCTCCTTTTCCTTTTTTTTTTTTTAATAGGAAGGGGCTATGCAACCAGCTCATCCAAAGACAATGTCAGATATTTATTTTAATGAGTGGAAAAGTACGTGGTGTCAAAACTCAGCCTGGATCAGCCCTCAGGAAAGCTGTTCCCACCATTCTGACCCATGAAGCAGGACAGCAGTGCCCAATCAATTTTCCCATGACCCAGAACTGAGGGGAAAAGGTCAATAAAAGTTGCAAATGATTTGATACTATTCTTGCCACCATAAGCAAAAATTATGGCAGTGACCTGTGGTAAAATTGTTGTTTAAAGCCCATCTGTTCCTATGTCAAATGCTGATCTGAGAATCCCCATTTTCACAATCTGTCAAGGAACTGGCATAGAATTTGGGTAGAAAAACCAATACACAAATAGACCTTTCATTTGAGTCAGGGGAGGCACAGGTGGCCCTGAAGGCAAGATAAACTGGACTCTGTGTCTAGCCAAACAGAGCTAAGTCCATAGAGTAAAAAAATAAATAATAAGCACAACAAATAAAACTGAAGAGTAGAGCCCACAATTCAGGAGGAGCAAAAACAATTCCAGAGGCAAAAGGTCCTTTGCAGGTACTTGACTTGGCTCACGTTTTAAAATTTCCTGGGTAGTAAAGGGCCATAACTGGCCTCTAGTCAGAGACTGGCCTCATATTTGTGAAACTTGGGGCAGTTGGCCTTGCTTCGTGAGAGCCGGAGGATGTGAACTTCCTAGGTGTTATTCAGAGTTTGGCCCCACACCAACTCTTTTTCCAGGGTAACTCAAAAAACTCTTCGGGATTCTACCCTTGTTGCCAGATCGATCAGCCAGATTCAGTTCTCACCACAAGGTGTTACTGAAGTAAAGTATTTTTAAGACAGTGAAAAATGTGTTATAAACTTCAACTTTTATGAGGTCCTGAGTGGCCCCTTCCTATTTTGGTTTTTCACAGCTCCTTCATTTGACTTGTGAAAGGTTATTTTGGCTACCCAAGAACTCTTCTTTAATCAAATGTAAGAAAAGTAGAACCTGCATTTGTGGGAACGTTTTGAAATTAAAACTGATTCTAAATTATTTGCACTATGTTTTTGTGTGAGAACCTCACTGTCGGAACACTGAAAGTAATGACTCCAACCGTTCTCAGCTAACACCAAGTTGTAAGTTTTATTTTTCCCCTCAGCACTAGGGGAAGCCTAATGCTGAGGTCACAAGGACAGGCTCTGGAACTAGGCTGGCCTGGGATGGATTCCTGGCTTCTTCACTTACTGGATGTGTGACTTCAATAAGTTATTCAACCTCCTTGGCCTCAAAGTCCTCACTTTTTAAAATATAAACAATACCAGGATTAAATGAGACAATGCATACACAGGGCTTAGGATGATTTGTAGTACGTAGACATGACTTAATAAATGGCAGCTATTGATAATAACAATAATAGTAACAATAAGGCCTAAGTCCAGCAGTTTGCTACAAATCTTCCTTTGGAGAATCTAGTCTTCCAGGAGAACATCCCTGTCTTGCCTAAAGAGGTGGGCAAAGGGTCCTAAAAGCACAGGTTCGGCTGAGTCCCTGTGGGTTGAAACCTTTCCCAGGAAAACCACAGTCCCTAATCACAAAATGATGGGAAGGGTCCTGATTTCATTTAAAAGCTACCTTTTTGGTTAGGCAGGCCTGGATGTCAGGTAAAGAGCTTGACTTTAAAAGAACCATCCAGAGGGGAGACTAGTATCCGTACTGTTAAAGCCCTCCACTCTCCCTTCCCCCATCACCCCACCCCCAGCTTCTCCTGATGAGGAGGGATGAGGATAGGAATGTGGGGAAATGCCCCCAAATGCTTGCCTGTCAAGAAGAATGAGTATGGGAGTCGGGGTGAGGGAACTGCTTGATAATAAGGGAAGGAGCAGGGTTACAGGAGCCCGGATCTTGGGGCACCTCCCAGGCCAGCCCAAGCCTTGGGACACCTGTAACTGGAGTGGGTTGTAGTCTGTTTCTAGTTCCTCCAGGCTTGGGGTCATCCCAGAGGGATGGTGGGAAAAAGACATGTGTCTTTTTACTTTGCTGACTGGCAGGGTTCAAAGTTGACACTTTGAACTTTTGGTTGTCACTTCTCCATTTAGCACTGACGGTCCAAATATTGGCTTTCTAATAGTGGTCACGTGTGGGGTTTTCTGAGGGTCTTGTGCAAACCACGCCCACCCCCACCCCCTAGTCGTACAGTTCCCTGATATGGGGAATCTGGTCTAGTTCAGATGCTCTCATTCTCCCTTCTCCGCCCACCCCCTCAGGTGGACTTAGGGCAGATCAGGACAGCTACTGCCTAAGCAGATGCACAGAGAATGAGAAGCAGTGTGGGCACAGTGGACCTTCCCAATTGTCCTCTTGGACTCCCCCCTTACTTGGCTGGGAGTGCAGCCCTCTCCTCCCTGCAGAGAAAGGAGAGAATCCCTCTTACCAGAACACTGTTCTCCCCACAAGGCTGAGGACTCTGACTTGGCAAACTCAATCTCTCTCCTCTCTCCAGAGTTCTCCATAGACTGAGAGGTAAAGGGCGGGCAGGCTGCTGCTCCTCCTAAGGCCAGTTAAGCTGCCTCTTGGTAAGTCCTGGGGGGAGGGGTTAGGCTCCATTGCCAGCCATCTCTTTGAGCCTGTGGTTTGCAGTTGGGGGCCCTAGTGACAATTTCAGGGAAACAAAAGATTGTTGACTCAACATCTTGTTACATAGATAAGATTTAATCCTGTTCAAATCTTCTACACCCTTCCTGATTTTTTTCTCTCTTGTTCTATCAAGGAACTTTACTGAGAAAGTTGTGTTAAGATATCCTGATATGATTGCAAATTTATCTGTTTCTCTTTTCTGTTTAGTCAATTTTTGTGCATGCTCTCTCTGTATACATATACACATATACACACATGTATATATACACACGAAGGTACTTCAAAAAGTTCATGGAATGATTTATTTGATCTTCTAATTCCATTTTTCCATGAACTTTTTTGAAGGATGCTTGTATATATAGCATATATATAAGCTATGTTATTAGGTGCATACAAATGTGGAATTGTTATATCCTCTGGTGGACTGACCCTTTTATGTTATGTCTCTCTTTGTCTTTAGGACTGCTTCTTGCCTTAAAATCTACTTTTTCTGATGTTGATATAACTTTCTTGTGATTAGTACTTCTTACTTTCAATTTTTACTTTATCCTTCCATTTAAGGTGTGTCTCTTTTTTTTTTTTTTTTTTTTTTTTGTCCTTTTTTATGACCGGTAAGGGGATCACAACCCTTGGCTTGGTGTTGCCCTCATCGCGCTCAGCCAGTGAGCGCACTGGCCATCCCTATATAGGATCCAAACCCGTGGCCTCGGCGTTCCCAGCACCGCACTCTCCGGAGTGAGCCATGGGATCGGCCCTAAGGTGTATCTCTTATAACTGGAAGCCCCAGCCTCAGATTTCAACATTTTCTTTTTCTTTTTTTGTCCTTTTTGAGACCAGCCGCACTGCGCTCAGCCAGTGAGCGCACCAGCCATCCCTATATAAGATCCAAACCCACGGCGGGAGCGCTGCTGCGCTCCCAGCACTGCACTCTCCCGAGTGCGCCACGGGCTCAGCCCAACATTTTCTAAGTGAATATATAAATTCAATGTAATTCCAATTAGAATCTGAACTTTTTCAGGGGATGGAAAAAAGAGAATTTTACAAATTGATTTTCAAGTTTTTCTGCAAGAACAAATGAGTAATAAGAACCAAGAAATGATCGAAAGAGAGTGAAGTTGCACAATTTGCTTCATCAAATATTAAAACCTTAAGTGATATTTAAAATGATGAGATAAGGGTGCAAAAATAAACAGAAAAATAAAGGGAAAGAGCCAAGTACAGATAGAGAGCATAGGAGCTCCCAGTCAGGATAGTGGAATAGATGGTCCCTAGCATCACTCTGTCCCACAAATCAACCAATTTACAACTATAAAAAAGCAATGACAGCCAAGCTGGGGCCACTAGAGCTCAGCAGAAGAGGAGGAGAGACCTACGGAGTGCATGAAGATGGGAGAAGCCATGATGAGAGAAAGAAAGAACCTCTCTGACTGTTTCGAGCCCCAGCCACTTCAAGGCTGGAGCTGCTGAGCACACAGAGCAGGAGCTGGCAAAAGCTGCAGCTGTGCCCTTTAGATAAAGTTGCATGGAGGTGGCAGGGGAGAAGAGGGCCTTGGTGGCCCCCAGACCAGAAAGACTACTTACAGGGTTCCTGTGGACCCACATAGGAGCAAGAAGCCACAATGACTGAAAAGAGTAGCCACTTAGAGGCTGGTGAGTCATTGCAAGGGACCTGTCCATGGCCCACCCCTTGGGAAGTGTTTGGAGTGCAGGCAGTGGGGGAGACAGGCTCACTGAGTGAACACTGGGGCACAGCAAGGACAGCCAATCTGCCCCCAATCAGCACAGGACCACTCAGTGCAGACTGGTCAGGAATACAGAACTGCTGGGGGTTCACTGAAAAGACTCAGGCCCAGACCAGTGTTTCCACACAACCCAGGTGTACTGGACCTCATGAGAGCTGGAAGTACATACAAGGTCAACAATTAAAATCTGAGCTGCACAAAAAGCCTTCCCCAGGAAATCAGCAGCAAAATGACAATTTAACTCAACCACAGAGCTCAAGTGTTGGTCTCTACAGGAAGTTCCTCCATTTTAGAAGCAAGCAAAGGGAAACAAATTAGTTCCAGTGCAGATTTTAAGTGCTGGGAACAGTGAACAATCTAACACAGAACTGAAAGAAAAAACTAAATAACCACAGACCAGAGACAAAATTTGATACTGACTAATAAAGGTCTCACATCACCAAAGAACAGATATAAAACTTAGAAGTACCAGAAATCTCCTGGGCTCCCAAGTCAGGGAGTGGGGAGGCCTGGGAGCCCCAACCATGCCCCCTGACACTTGCAACCAGCCCATGATGACCACCAAGCTGCCACAGGTAGCTCCCTGGGCTCTCCCTAGCTGGGGCACTGTGGGGCCTCAGGCCTCAACCACAGCCCCCCAACACCCACAACCAGCCCAGTGACAACCACCAAGCCACAGCAGGAAGTGCCCTGGGCTCTCCTGAGCCAGGATGGTTAGGGGGCTGAGGGCCTCAGCCTCATCCCCTGACACCCACAACCAGCCCAGTGGTGACCACTGAGCAGCAGCAGGAAGTGCCCTGGGCTCCCGAGCTGGGGTGGTGGGGGGCAAGGGCTTCAGCCACACGCCCCTGACATCTGCACCGAGCCCAGCTATGACCAAACCACTGCAGGAAGCCTTCTGGCCTCCCCTGCAGGAATGAGGGGGGTGCCAAGGCCTCAACCCCACCCCCCCTTCCTCCTTCTCCCACCCTACTTCCTTCCCCCTTCCCTTCTACCCCTCCCCCCCAACTGCTCCACAACATCATAGAATGTAAAAAAATAAAATAAATAAATAAATAAACTTAAAAATAAAAGAAAGAGGGAATATTTCAAATCATGGAGATAGTGTTGACTAGTCAATAAATGCAAGCAAATGGTGTTGACTACTTAATAAATGGTGTTGGATAATTAATAAATGATGTTGGAAAGTAGCCCTTGGGGGAACAGATGAGACACGGGAATTTGATCCCTATCTCATAGTTTACATTAAAATAAATTTTACCTGGTTTAAAGATTTCAATATGATAAATAATGAAAGTGATAGAATAAAATGTAGTGAATGAATATTTATGAGTTGGAAAATGTTTCCCTAAACAAGGTCCAAAGATAGATATCATGAAAAATAAGACAGATATTGTTATGTCAAAAGTTAAAACTTTATCAGAGTAGGACTTACCTTGGGCAGATTTTTGACTGGGAGATGTTACATGGAAACCTGATTTAGGTAGTAGTTGAAAGAGTGGGTGAGGGGATCGGGAGGTATAGGTCAAAAGATACAAAGTAGCAAATATGTAGGATGACCAAGCCTAGAAATGTAATGTACAACATGAGGTCTATAGTTAATAAAATTGTATCATATTAGGGATTTTTGCTAAGTAAGCACATTTTAGTTGCTCTTTTCATAGGAAAAAAGTAACTATGTAAGAAGATATATATGTTAATCTGCTTCACTATAGTAATCATTTTACTGTCTATATGTTTCCCATAACATCATTGTAAACTTCAAATGTACACAATAAAATTTATTTTTTAAAAAAGACTCATCGAGAAGTTAAAATTTACAGTATGTATGTTATCCCTCAATTAATAGATCCAACAATTGCACTCCTTAGTATTTACCCAAATGAGCTGTGAACTTATGTTTACACAGAGATCTGCATAAGGAGGTTTAGAACAGCTTTATTCATAATTGCCAAAACTTGGAAGCAACTAAGATGTCCTTCAGTGGGTGAATGGATATCTAAAATGTAGTACATCCAGACAATGGGATATTATACAGCACTAAAAAGAAATGAGCTATCAAACCCATAAAAAGACATGGAGGAAACTTAAATGCCTATGACTGAGTAAAAGAAGCCAACCTGAAAAGTCTACATACTGTACAATTCCAATTATATGACATTCTGGAAAAGGCAAAACTACGGAGATAGCAAAAAGATCAGTGGTTGCCAGGGCGGGGAGAGGAAAGGGGATGAACAGGCAGAGCCCAGAGGAGTTCTAGGGCAGTGAAACTATCCTGTATGAAACTATAAGGATGGATGAGTGTAATTATGAATTTGTCAAAAATCCATAGATTATACAACACCAAAAGAAGGAACCGTATGTGTTTTGGGTGATGATGATGTGTCAGTGTGGGTTCATTGATTGTAACAAATATACCTGTCTGGTGTAGGATGTTTACAGTGGGGAAAGCTGATTATGTGTGGGGGTTAGAGGTATATGGAAACTCTCTATACTTTCTGTTTAATGTTTCTGTGAACCTAAAACTACTCTAAAAAATAAAGTCTCTTTAATTAAAATCAGTGTGGGTTCATTGATTGTAACAAATATACCTGTCTGGTGTAGGATGTTTACAGTGGGGGAAGCTGATTATGTGTGGGGGTTAGAGGTATATGGAAACTCTCTATACTTTCTGCTTAATGTTTCTGTGAACCTAAAACTACTCTAAAAAATAAAGTCTCTTTAATTAAATCACATGCATACACAATGAGATACCACCTCACACCCATTAGGATGACTACTATGAAAAAAAAAGATAACAAGTGTTGGCAAAGATGTGGAGAAATTAGAACCCTTGTGCACTGTTGGTAGAAACATAAAATGGTTCAACCTCTATGGTAAACAGTATGGCGGTTCTTCACAAAATCAAAAATAGAATTACCATATGACCCAGCAATTTCACATCTGGGCATATACCCAAAAGAAGTGCAAGCAGAGTCTCAAAGAGCTGTTTGTACACCCATGTTCACAGCAGCATTATTCACAGTAGCCAAGAGGTAGAAGTAACCCAAGTGTCCCTCAGCAGATGAATGGATAAACAGAATGTGGTATATACATACAATGAAATATTATTCAGCCTTAAAGAGGAAGGAAACTCTGACTCAAGGTACAACATGGATAAACCTTGAGGACATTATGCTACATGAAATAAGCCAGTCACAAAAAGACAAATACTGTATTGATTCCATTTATACTTGTATGAGGAACCCAGAGTTGTCAGATTTATGGAGACAAAGTAAAAGAGTGATTGCCAGGGAATAGGGGGAGGAAAGAATGGAGAGGGGGGGGGCGTGGCTGAGGCCTTCAGCCCCCCACTGCCCCAGGACAGGAGAACCCAGGGCAGCTCGGTGGTCATCACTGGGCTGGTTGCTCATGTTGGGGGTGTGACAAGGCACAAGGCCCCCCACCGCCCTGGCTTGGGAGAGGACTGGGCGCTTCCTGCAGCAGCTCAGTCGTCATTGCTGGGGTGGTTGTGCTTGTCAGGGGGATGTTGCCAAGGCCCTTGGCCCCCACCCTCAGAACTGGTTGCGCATGTCAGGGGCATGACTGAGGCCCCCCCGGCCCTCCCCCTTTTTGTTTTGGTATCTGTATTTGTCCTTTTTGTGTTGCTATAACAGAATACCTGAGACGGGGTGATTTATAAAGAAAAACGAAATTTATTGCTTACAGTTTCTAAGGCTTCTGAGGGAAGTTCAAAGTCCATCTGGTGGTGGCAACAGTGACCCAGGGGTCTAAGATTGCAAGATGGTGGAAGCAGAGAGAGCAGAGAGCACAGATCGAGAAAGACAGACTCTCCTCTTCTTTTAAAGCCCTCAGAACCACACCCCTGACCACCATTTTCAATCCATTCACTACTGCACAGTCCTACAATCCAATCACCTCCTCAAGGCTGCACCTTACAATTACCATAATAGGATTTCCCGCCCTGTTAACAGTCACAGTGGGGGCTAAGTTTCTAATACATAAAACTTGGGGGACACAATTCAAGCTTCACTGAGTTTTGGGGGGACATAACTCAATCCACTACAGTATCCTAGGGGACTTCCAGTCCTTCTAGGTGTTATAGGTGTTCTTTGGTGAAATGAGACCTTTACTAGTTAATATCAAACTTTGTCTCTGGTTGTGGGTACTTTTTTTCTTTCAGTTCTGTATTGGATTATTTGCTGTTACCACCACTTAAACTCTGCACTGGAACTAATTTGCTGTCCTTTGCTTACTTCTAAAGTGGGGGAACTTCCTGTGGGGTCCAGTACTTGAGCTCTGTGGTTGAGCTAAATTGCTGCTTTTCTGCTGATTCCCTGGGGAAGCCTTTTTGTGCAGCTCAGGTTTTAATTGCTGACTTTATAGGTACTTCAGGTTCTAGTGAAATTCTGGTCTGGGCCCGAGTTTTTTCATCAAACTGCACCCCATGCAATTCTATATCCCTGACCAGTCTCCTCTGAGTGGTCCTGTGCTGATTGGGGGGCAGATCAGCTGTCCTTGCTGTGCCCCAGTGTTCTCCCAGGGGGCCCATCTCCCCCACCGCGCATGCTCCAAACACTTCCCATGGGACGAGCCATGCTCTGGTCCCTTGCAATGACTCATTGGCCTCTGAGTGGCTCCTTTTTTTCAGTTGTTGTGGCCCTTGGTCCTATGTGGGTCCATGGGAACCCTATTAGTGATATTGCTGGCCTGGGGGCCACCAAGGCCCTCTTCTCCCCTGCCACCTCCAAGCAACTTCATCCAAAAGTCATCAAAAAGCTGTGGCTTTTCGCCAGCTTCTGCTCCATGTGCTCAGCAGCTCTAGCCTGGAAACAGCCAGGATTTGAAACAGTCAGAACAATTCTTTCTTTCTCTCATTGTGGCTTCTCCCATCTTCATGCACTCCATAGGTCTCTCCTCCTCTTCCCTTGAGCTCTAGTGGCCCCAGCCTGGCTGTCGTTGCTTTTTTATAGTTGTAGATTGGTTGATTTGTAGGAGGGAATGCCACTGGGGACTGTCTCCTCCACTGTTTTGACTGGAAGTCAACATGTGTCTGAATATAATAAACATAATTGAGAAAAAAATAACATTGATACCAAGTGTCCAAAAGAATGTGAAGCAGCAGGTGGGCTCATACACAGTGGCATGTGTGTGAACTGGGGTAATCTTTTTGGCAGTTTCCATCAATATTTCACATATTCTTGCTTGATCAAACAATTTCACTTAAAGACATTTATCATATAAAAATATTCACACACGTGCACAAAGGCATACATATGAAGTTTTATTAATTGCAGCAATGTTTGCATAAGTAAAAACTTGAAAGTGACTCAAGAGCCCATCAGTAGGATATTGATTAAATAATTTATGACTTATCACTACTATGGAAAACTGTGCTAGATTTTAAAAGAATTATATGAACTGATTTGGAAAGACATCCGAGAGTATTATTAAGAAAACATGGCAAGTTTCAGAACAGTTGTACAAAAATACGTATAACGTATGTATAAACATACATATAATCCCATTTTTGTAAAATAATATAAAAGTGTTAGGAAAAATCTGGAAAATTTTTTTGAGAGAATACACATCCTATTGTTAACTGTGGCCATCTCTGACTCAGGTCTGTATGGAAATATAGGGGACATTTGTTTCCTAAAATACACGTTTTTGTGTTCTTTGAGTTGTTTGCATTGAATTTTTGAAACCAGAAACATAAAAGAAGGAAATGTAAAGGGCAGGATTCTTCATACTGTAAAAAAAATCGAGCACCTCTGGCACCTGTTGTAGCCTCCTCAGAGGTGTTGTACCCACCTCCTCTCTATCGATGTCTAGGCAGACTTCAGCCTCCCCAAGCATTTCCTAAGAGCTTCAGTTTATTCAGCCAGCCCCACTTTCTGGCCTCTGGCCTTTGGACTCTGGATGACAACCAATTCCCTTTTATTATAGGCTCTTTATTGTTTATCAGCTGACTGTGGCAACTAAGGTGTGAACGTCCACAGGGCAGGGTGTCCCCATCTGTACGCTGGCCACAGTGCCAGATAGGTAGAAGGAAGCTGAGCCAGGCCTTGCACTGCAAAGGGAAATGATGCCCCCTCTAGATCCCTGATCAGGGCAAGGGAGACTGGCACCCTGTCCTTATTCCCACCCAGGGAAACTTAGAGGGGAGCACATGACCCTGGCACTTATTGTTGAGCACTCTGTCCCTGCAGGGACAGCTCACACCTCACCCACTGCCTTCTATGCAACATGGCTCCAGAAAGGGAGCCCTCTTCCCTCCAAGATTCCGAGTGAGGGCTTTCCTAGGAACTTGAAAGACTCAGGAAAGCTTTCCATAGGGCCTGGAATTTAGACTTAAGGCACTAAGTACTCAGGCCAGTGGTACCTCATGATGGCAACAGTGTCTCCACAGGGGTTCACCACAGACTATCATGTAAAGCCTTCACTAATCTTTCCTCTGCAGAAGACACTCCTTATTCACACCTCCCTGCCTCGATTCTCAGTGGGGAAGCCAGACCTGCATCAAGCCATCGCACCAGGCCGCCCAAACCATCTAGAGCTCCCTGCACACAGCAGGTATTTAATACATGCTTCTTCTGTGGAAGGGTGGGTATCCTGGGCACCTGGGTTGGGGGAGGTCTGTAAAACACTGATGGTTGAGCCCCACCCCAGAGTTTCTGATTCAACAGGGCTGGGTGAAGACTCAGAATCTGTATTTCAAACATATTCTCATGTCATGCTGATGCTGCATTTCCTCCACATTTTGGGAATGCCGTGTCTGAAGACGGAGCATAGTCAGAAAGGCCAGTCAGGAAGCTGTGCCCCACTCCAGACCAGACAGGACCGGTGCCTGAAGCAGGAAAGGGCTGCAGGGATGGAAGGGCGGACACAGAGCTGAGACACATTTCCAAGGGCTGGAACACAGGCAGGGTGCCCAGGTGGCTGTGGGAGAATGAGGGAGAGAAAGGGTTCTAGACTGATTAGAAAGTTCTAGAGGGACTGAGGGGAAGAACTCAGTGGTAGGGAACACAGGAGGCGCAGCAGATTTGAGGGTAGAGGAGAAGGGTTCAATTTCGGACAGCTTGAGTTTGAAGAGCCAGAGAGTCATCTGAATGGGGATGTCCAATAGGCAATTGATCATTTTAGTCTGGCTTGGGCGTGAGGTATTGGGACTGTGGGAATGTGGAGCTGAAAGTGATTACCACACAACTGGTAGCTGACACTGTGGGCAAGGACACAGCCACCCTAAGGGGGTACACAAATTACAAAAAGAGCGAGAACCCAGGACTGGGGAAAATTCTGTAGGCTTCCAATAGGCAATTGATCATTTTAGTCTGGCTTGGGCGTGAGGTATTGGGACTGTGGGAATGTGGAGCTGAAAGTGATTACCACACAACTGGTAGCTGACACTGTGGGCAAGGACACAGCCACCCTAAGGGGGTACACAAATTACAAAAAGAGCGAGAACCCAGGACTGGGGAAAATTCTGTAGGCTTGTGAGTCTTGTTAGGTGTGTCTCAGCCCTGAAGCAGGTCCCTTACTTAGTCTGTAGTTCTCAATATTTAGGGAGTGGTAGAGGGAATCCACTAAGGAAAGGAGACAGGAAAGAGCCAAGTTCCAGAGGAAGCTTAAGGTGTCCTGGGACCCCCAGGTGACTCGGCCCAGGGGTTACGAGCTCATGCAGAGGGGCAGCAGATGAGTAGGTCAGAGGGGACTTTTTTTTCCCAGCTAAAGATGGCATTTCCCTTCGGCTTTTAGCTGTCCCAAGGTTGTGCCAGATAAGGCATAATTGCACCCACTTTGGGGACACTGCATGGGTGTCCCAGGCAGACCCAGGGGCAGCAGGCAGCAGGGCCTGAGAAGGGAGGTGTGGACAGAGAAGGCCCACTGCCATTCTTGGTATGGTTCTCTCTCCAGGAGCAGAGCCGCATCTGGCCTCACTCTGGGCAGCTTATAAGGCCTGGTGTGAGTTCTGTTTATGCAAGTGAAGCTTAAAAGGAACAAATCCACTAGCACTGGGGTTGTTGCCACTCGAGTCCTTTTGCATACATTTTTCAAATGATAATTCACTCTGCCCACCCCCCTTTCCCCACCCCCCAAGGCCGATTTATTGAAAAAACCACCTTATATGGTAATACTGCTAACACACCGTCAGCTGGCCTTTTTAGGGACTCTGTTTAAAGAAGATCCGCCTCTGGGGTTTTATATTGCTCTGGTACTTATGCCAAAGACACAGCAGCCCTCAGTCACTGGGAGAAGAACCTCTCATACGCTCGGTGAGTACTGTATGTACGGCTTCAGCTGCCTCTTGCTTTCTGGGGCTCCCTGGGTGCGGGAGTTTCCTCAAGATTGGCCTGGCTACTGTGACGCTGACCCAGGTCACACAGCAAGGCCCTTGGTGTGCAGTAGTGCCTGCAAGCACACTGCTGCCTGCCAGGAAAAGGCATTTCTGGCCATGAGGCATCTCGGGGCAGGGGCAGCTTGGAACCATGCTCCCTGCGCTCAGATTGGCGCAGGGATGTGATGCCTGCCTCTCTATTTACCCTGCTCACCGGGGCCAGCACAGATCGATACCCTGATGTCCTTTGTCATGGGTCAGAATGTCTGGGAGGCTGTTTTAGGGGAGTAAATACTTTGCAGAAAAACAACTTCTTCTCAGGGTGTTTGAATGAAAGACAACAATGGTGTTGGTGTCCACAAGATGTCTATGCTGGTAATGGGAGAGTATTTTCTTCAGTCCCCCTGTGGGTCTCTGTCCTCTGATTTGTGCTTCGCTGAGATGAATGGAGAATTTTCTCAGTCCCTGAAGTCTTAAGGTCTTTGGGGGATAGGGAAAGTCAGGGGTGGGGTGGGGACAAGTGTCCAGTGGCATCATGAAGTTTTAGAGCTGGAAGGAACTTGGTAGCCATCTAATTTATTCTCCTCTGATGAGGACAATGAGGCCCAGAGAAGTTAAGCAGCTTGTCCAAAAGACACACCCAGCTGTGAAGCCACCTGCCAATGCCACTGTCCCACCCAACACACACAGAGACACATGTGCACAAAGAATTAAGAGGAAGATGAGACCTTCCACTTTTGTGATCAGAGTCTGCCAGCATCTCTTTGCAGGTGAGTCAGGCTGGTGTACTAGTGCAAGCCTTGGAGGCAGACTGCCTGGCTACCACAGTTACTGAGCATCCTCAATTTCCTCACCTGCGAAATGGGGGTAATAGCAATAATATTTACTTGGCAGCACTGTTGTGAGGATTAAATGAGATCACGTATAAAGCATTCAGCTCAACACTGTCAGGGTCTGGCCTTGAGTTCTCAAACTTTAAGAATCACCTGGACCACTTGTTAAAACACAGATTGCTCTACACACCGCCCCAGATTCTGATTCAGTAGGCCTGGGAATTCGCATTCCTAACAAGCTCCCAAGTGATGCTGAGGCTACTGGTCTGGAACTGCGCTTTGCATAGTGAGGCTCTAAATACTCTCTTTTATTATTTGAATGTGGGTTTGGACTTTGAGTCAGCCCTCGGGCTGAAAAGAGGCAGAGCTTGCTGTGGCAGAGATCAGTGGGTGCTGAAGAGACTGCAACGAGCAGTGAGAATCTACCTGCCAGCCTGAGAAACCTGGATGAGCAGTATGACATAAGGACCTTGGCGGAGATTTCTTTTCTCCTTCCTTTTGTTTATTCTGCCAACAGTTACTAAGCACTTAGTATATGCCAGGCACTGTCCCTGCTCTTTAGGGACAGTCTGGGGGCTTCTGCAGTCACTGGGAAAGACGAATAAACAGATGAGAACCATGAAGTAGATAAATATATATGAAAGGGGTAAAGCCCTGGAGGAGCCCCGCGCTCAACCTAGGAGTTATCAGGGAAGGCTTCCTGGAGGAAGGGGTGCCTGGGCTGGGTCCTGAAGTAGGGTAGTCCTGGTAAAGAGAAAGCATGGTCTTTGGGACTCTTAAATAGCCCAACTCCACTGAATTTAGATCGCAAGGCCGGAAGCAGAGAGAGCTAAATCCACAGGGCTGGGCAGGGCTGGATTAGCTAAACTAAAGGTTCGGGAAATCGGGGGCCCTGGGAAGGTTTAAATCTAGAGGGTGACAGCAAGAGATTTGCCCTTTGAAGGGACTGCTCTGGCAGCTGTAGGGAGAGTGGACCTGCACGGGGTAAGAGCGCTGCTGCAGTGTGCGGTGGCCCGGAGCTGGTGACACCTGTGGCGTGGCGGTAGAATTACCAGAGGGGCTGGTGATTGATTGGTTGAGAGGAAAGAGGGCGGGGCCAGGGTGGTGGGTGTGGCCTCCGGGGTTGGCTGGTGCGATTCTCTGAGGGCGGTTCCAACTAGAGGCCGGTGGTGAGGAGAGCAGTCCTGGAGGTATCGAGTTGAAGGGCCAGGGGGTTGCGGGGGACATGCACAGCGGCAAGTTGGTTGTGCAGGTCTGGCGCTCAGAGAGGGCTCTGGACAGGAGTTGAGCCGGGGTAGTGAACGGGAGGCCGGGGTAAGAGCTGGAAGAGCAGACGCCAAAGGCAGATTCCTAATGATCAGAAATTTTAATTGAACTAATGCGTATGAACCCAGTGAAGATACCCTTAAGTTAACTATAGGTGCTGTTAGAATTTTCCAGTGTGGGAGTGTTTCTCATGAAATGATTTCTCTGCCAGGTTTTCTGCAGCAGGTCATAACAGGCAGATAGGCACCTACATACACGTCATTTGAAGACGTAACCCCCAAATATGTACCCAACCATTGTCTGAAATCTCATCATCTGAGAGGCCTTACTTTTAGGGCTAAAACTTGCATTTGAAATGAAAATGTCTTTGGAAACTAGCATAAATTCAACCCTCAATAGTCATTGATTTGTGAAATAGATCATTCAATTCCTTCATATATGACAGGCTCCATCCTGGGAGCAAGTTTTGATGGAGAAGAGTAAGAGAGATTAATAAAAATTATTTACTTATGCAGCCTTTTACAACAGGGTTGACAAACCTTTTCTGTACAGGGCCAGATAGTAAGTATTTTAGACTTTGCAAGCCTGGAGTTGTCTGTCACAGGTACTCACCTCTGCCATTGAATCAAAAGCAGCCCTAGACATATGTAAAGGAATGGGTGTGGCTGTGTTCTAATAAAACTTTATTTATAGACACTGAAATTTGAATTTCATGTAATTTTTAAGGGTCATGGAATATGATTCTTCTTCTGCTTTTTTTTAATCATTTTAAAATGTAAAAACTATTTTTAGCTCATGGACTATACAAAAACAGGCCTGAGTATGCCTACCTTGATTTACAATTTATAAAGCACTTTCTTATCTTTACTTCATTTGATCCACCATCCTGTGAGATAGATGTGATTGTTCCCATTTTATAGTGAAGGAAACTGAGGGCCAGAGAGGGACACATGGACTGGACCGTGGGAAAGGGGTGCAGGAGGGAGAAGAAGGGAGTGGGGAGAGGAACTCTGGAGCCAAACTTGTCCCTTTGGAGTGAGGGGAAGGTGGGTTTTAACAGCTCTGCCCTCACATTGGGTTGGGGTTGGCCAGGGAGGTAGGTTAAGTGAGCAAATTATTTGCATTCATATATTTTTGGTTTTTGGCCACCTTTGGGGGAAAAAATAATCAAAGCTGCGTTTCTAACTCCGTGAGATCCTCAATGAAGCCCAGATGTAGTACGTGCTGGAAGCCAGAACAATTCGCTCTGCTTCCCGCGAGTGCAAAGCGGTTGTGACCCCAGGAAACCACAGTGACTTTGGCTCTGGTTCAGCTGACATGCTCGAGTCTAGCCACAAATTACCAGAAAGCAGCTGAGGAAGGTTTAGAATTTCTCCTGCCTCCGGGGAGAAGCCTCCTTCCCAGGGCGGCGTGGGCCCCGCGGAGGCTCCACTGCAGCAGCCCTCGCCCCGCCTTCACCGCCCTCGCTTCTCATTTGGTTCCGCCTTCAATAAAGCAGATTGAAAGCCACCTGAAGTGCTGCAGAACGGCTTGGTGACAGCTTGAAGTCGCTTTGTGGCTTGTCTCAGCTGCCGTTCTGCTTGAGAAACAAAGTCCGACGCTCTCTTTCTTTCTGTGTAATAGGGGACTCCGGGGGGTCCCGGAGTTCATTGAAAAGCCAGACAGGCTTGAACTATAAATCACACAAGAGAGAGGGACGCTAAGCGGATCCTGGAGCGAGACAGTCACAGAGGTGCTGCTTTGCCTCTTGGCCACCTTCTAGCTTTCGAGGTTGTTTTCCCCTCAAGGTGGATCTCCTGCTAGGACAGGGCAGCATCGCTGTTTGCTGGCCAGCTTGTGAAGAGAAAACCGTGCCCATGGGGTTCTGAATCATGCCCGTGTGAGCAAGCCTTAATGAGACTGGACCGTGGGGACCCGGAGATTTCAAGGGCAGAGCAGACCATGTCTGGGAGGGGGCCACTCAGGTGGTGGGATTATCATCCAACATTTACCAAGCACCTACTGTCTTAGTCCATTTTTGCTGCTATAACCGAATATCTGAGACTGGGTAATTTATAAACAATAGAAATTTGTTTCTCATAATTCTGGGGACTGGAAAGTTCAAGATCAAGGTGCCAGCTGATTCAGTGTCTGGTGAGGGCTGCTGTGCTTCTAAGATGGCGCCTTGTTGCTGTGTCCTCACATGGCAGAAGGGCAAGAGAGCCAGAGGGCCAAACTCACCTATAATGAACCCACTTTTGAAATAAGGGCATTAATCCATTGATGAGGGCAAAGTTCTCACGGCCTAATCACTTCTTAAAGGTCCCATCTCTGTTACAGTAGCAATTAAATTTCAACATGAGTAGTAGAGGGGACAGACATGCAAACCACAGCACGTATGTGCTAAACACCTAGTTAAGTGCTGGGACTATGAATGTAAATCCAGACATGGTCCTGGCATAGGAGGGATTCAGAGGTTCATAGAAAGAAAAGAATACAGGTCCTTTTGTTTTAAGGCTTTTGCTGCCAACAGCTCTAGAGAGACAGGCAGGCAGAAGCAAAAGCACCAAACATGGAGAAGTTATGAGAGTTTCACTAACACGGTAAGAAAGGCGCATGCTCGGGCTTTGGAACCTGTCCTGGGTTGATGCCAGCCCTGCCTCTCCTAGTCTCTTCCTGGCTAGATCTCTGGCCAAGTTCTCTGGCCAAGTTCTCTACCTTCTCTGAGACCTGCTTTCCAATCTATAAGATGGAATTAAAATATCTTTTCTCAGGGCTGTTGTGAGGATAAATAAATAATATATGAGAAGGACCCCAAATTTCTGAAATTAAAAATACATTTTTACCAAAAATAGAACCACTGAACATACTACTGTGTTTCACCTAACAAAGCAACTTGCATCTTTTCCACTGCATTAAATATTTTGCTTTCTCCATTGTATGGGGGTTTCTGGCAATTAGTTTACAAACCAATTTACTTATTATTCAATAACTTTTTCAACATGAAGATTGTTTCTGATTTTGATCATTTTAACCAAAACTGTAATAAACAGGCTCTTGGCCAAATCTTTGCACTCACTCATGACTGTTTCACAAGGATACGTTCTTAGAAGTGCTTTTGTCGAGACAAAAGATATACACAAATACACACACACACATATATATATATATATATATATTTTTTTTTTTTTTTCTCAAATCCTCCTTCGGAAAGTAGTACAATTTGACACTCACTAGCAGTGAATGCGAGCCCATTTCTCCATACCTTTGCCAACAAGGGTGGCCCCAAGAACTGGACGCAGCACTCCAGCTGGGGAGGGGTAGGATAGCTCTTCTGGCCACAGCACCCCACTGACAGTCAATAAGACATGAGGTCCTGCTCACAGATGCTGAAAAAGAGCTTTCATAGTTTAGTTATGTAGGACCTCATATTTATCCCAGTAAGTTTAATGTTGTTTGATTCAGCTCATTTTCTCTGCCTTTTGAAATCTTCTTGGATATTGATTCTCCCATCCAACATGTTTAATATTACTTCCTCCCCCAGCTGTTTAAACTGGAAATTTAATCAGTGTATGCTCTATATTTTCATCCAATTCATTTATAAAATTGTCACAGGAGAAAGGACCCAGAGTGGAACCCTGAGGCATGTCACTGCCTCCAGGTTGACATTGACCCATTAATTAACACCTTTTAGTGACAGTATCTCAGGCAGCTGTAAATATGCCTAATTGTATTATTGCTTGGCCACATGGCTTTATCACAGGGATAGCTTTTTTCTGGGCCCTGCGGGTGGGTTAGAGAGCTGGGGCTCAATCTCCACAGCCTCAGAAGGCCATGAGGATCAACAGAGATAGAAGCAAAGCTGGATTTAAGAAGTCACAGCAGACCTCTCCCCTCGTTTGAGCCTTGCTTTAAATATAACTGGGAAGGGCTCCGTTTTATTCTTAAAATTGTGTTAAAAGCTTCTGCTCAGTCTCTCCTTGGCCTTTCTGACCTTGCATTCAGAGGTTTGTGGTGCTGTCTCCTCTTTGCTTTGGTCATGGTCTTCGCTGTCCAGCTTCAGGACTGGGGCCAAGGTCGCAGATTTCTGTAGCATCTCTCTCCCTCCTCCACAGCAGAGCCACCTGTGGTGGCACATTCCAGATGAAACTTTGGCCGGCCTTCCTCTAACACGGCTGGCTGTCTGCTCTTTCTGAGCCTCATAAGTCTCTTTTCCTTGGACGTCTGAAAGTCTGCCCCCTGTCCCCTCGGCTGGGGCCTTCCTCACTTCCCTTCCATCCCACCAGGTCATCCCAGGCTGGGAGGAAATCTGCTCATTGCCTCCTGAGGCTCTGTTGTGCTCCTTCACTGCCAAGTGTCAAAACTTTGTTGGATGCTGTCTTTTAACTCAAAAAAAAAAAAAAAAAGGAAGGAAGCCTGCAGCAAATATTGGAAAACTAATTCCTTCATCACTTTGCATCTGTCCTAATTCAGATCTCAGTGCTGGAGGAGGGAATTCTCTGTCTTCTTCATCTGCTGAAGCAGCAGACCATGAGTCCCATCACGAAGTCCCTGCCTGTCCTCCCTCTTCTCAGGCTGCCCCTTCCTCTTCAAGGTGCTTCTACGCTTAGGGTTGTACATTTCACTCATAACTACTGCATCCTTTTTCTTTAATGATATGTTAGGTCAAGTTATTGATTTTAGTTATATGTACTATACGTGACTACAGTTTCCTTGTAGGAAATGAAACCATTGCAGATATAATCCAGCACCTCCTCTCCCAGTCCCCTTCCCCATCCCCATAGGTAAACACAATGACCAGTCTGTTAGGTATCCTTTCAGAACTTTTTGCTATGTATTTACACCCAACCTTTTTCTTTAATGATATGTTAGGTCAAGTTATTGATTTTAGTTATATGTACTATACGTGAATACAGTTTCCTTGTAGGAAATGAAACCATTGCAGATATAATCCAGCACCTCCTCTCCCAGTCCCCTTCCCCACCCCCAGAGGTAAACACAATGACCAGTCTGTTAGGTATCCTTTCAGAACTTTTTGCTATGTATTTACACCCAAAAATAGAAAATCATGGAAAATACACAATACCGCTTTGTACTTTAAAAAGAATTCACATACTGGTTTTATGCTATACATTCTATTCTGCAACTTGCTTTTCTCACTCAGCAGAATGGTCTAGAAATCTACCAATGTTAGTCCATATAGATCTGCTTTGCTCTTCTCTTAACTGCAATATATCCCATAATTTGGACATTTGGGTAGTTTAAAATTGTGCATTGTGTGTTTTTCTAGTTAAAAAATACCAGTTTTCCCACACCTTTGCCAACACCTATTATAAAACTTTTGATCTTAACAATCCAATGGGTGGCAAATGGTCTTATTTAATTTGCATTTTTCTGATAACTAGTGAGGCTGAGCATCTTTTCATATAGTTGTTGGTTATTTGCATTTCTTTTTCTGTCAATTTTCTATTCATAGTCTTTTTCTTTTGAGCAACTTCTTTCTTATTGATTTGTAGGAGTTCTTTATATATTGTAAGTAGTAATCCTTTGTTAGGTATATTGCAAATGTTTTCAATTCCTTTTCTAAACTTCAAGTCTTTTAGTGATTCCCTCCATTGGATGAAAACTTTGTAGCCATTTCAGGTTTTTAAAAGCAGGTGTATTTGCTTGCTAGGGCTGCCATAAAAAGCTACCACAGACTGGGGTGCTTTTTTTTTTTTTTCCTTTTTGTCTTTTTTCGTGTCCGGCAACGGATTGCAACCCTCAGTGTCGCGCCTGTACCGGACCGGGACCGGCAACGGGATCGCAACCCTCGGTGTCGCACCCGCACCTCGCTCAGCCAGTGAGTGGGAACCGGTCTGTATGTGGGATCCGAACCCTCGGTGGGAGCGCCACCATGCTCCCAAGTGGCGCACTGTAGCAGTGCGCCACCGGGCCGGCCCCCCAGACTGGGGTGCTTTAACAGAAATTTATTTTCTCACAGTTCTGGAAACTAGAAGTCTGAGGTCAAGGTGTTATCAGGGTTGGTTTCTTTTGAGGCCTCTCTCTTTGGCTTACAGATGGCTGACTTCTCGTTGTATCTTCACATGGTCGTTCCTCTGCACACATCTGTGTCCTAGTCTCCTTTTCTTATAAAGGCACCTGTCCTATTGGAGTAGTTATATTGGACACCAACCATATTGGATTAATAACCTCATTTTAACTTAATTACCTCTTTAAAGACCCTGTCTCCAAAAAGTAGTCATATTCTGATACAGTGGGTGTTAGGACTTCAACATATGAATTGGGGGGAGGGGCACAATTCAGTCCGTAATAGCAAGGTAGAGGGAAGAGGACCAACTTTCAGAGTGAGAGCCAGGTCCACACCTGTCTCTTCTGGAGCTGGGCCCTGGTTGCAGGTGGGGTCAGGCCCCAAAGCCAAGAAGACTGTCTCCAACATGATATGACAAGTGGCTGACTGGTTCTCTTCTCCTCCAACTCCCAAGGTGCTCCAGCCCCCAGTTCACTCAGCTACACTCACCATGTGTGAAGAGGAGACCACGGCACTTGTGTGTGACAATGGCTCCGGCTTGTGCAAGGCGGGCTTCGCAGGAGATGATGCCCCCCGAGCTGTCTTCCCCTCCATCGTGGGCCGTCCTCGCCACCAGGTGTGTGCTCATGTGGATCCAAGGCTTTGAGCCACTAGGAATAAGCAGTGCGCTGTGGAGACTATGCTGATCTGTGCATGTGTGTGAGTATGTGAGAGTGTGTGTGTGGGGAGGGGGGCTCTTTTCAAATCAACTGATATAGCAGGACCCTTTAAATAGAAATATCCAGGGCCAAACCCAGTATCCATCAGATACAAAATGATGGTATTATGTCTGGCTTAAGTTTGGGGGGGTTGCTAGGTTTAAAAGAAACTTTTTAAACTACATGCAATTGAACAAGCCTCTTGTCTTTAAGAAATTTATAGTCCATGAAGATACACAACTAATTTGAGATCGTGGGCTATAGGACAGGCAAAATACTTCCAGGGGAGCACAAAGGAGGGAGGGATAAAATCTGAACAGAGGGACTTGGGAAGGGGAAGACTTCATAGAAAAAGGGATACCTTAGAATAAGGAGAATTTTAGCAGATGGAGAGAAGAGTGTGAGCAAAGATTTGGAGATGTAGAAGTGCAAAAACAGGGTATCTGAGGAGGGCAAGCACAAGTCCAGTGTGTGTGTGTGTGTGTGTGTGTGTGTGTGTGTGTGTGTGTGTGTGTGTGTGTGTGTGTGTGTGTGTGTGTGTGTGTGTGTGTGTGTGTGTGTGTGTGTGTGTGTGTGTGTGTGTGTGTGTGTGTGTGTGTGTGTGTGTGTGTGTGTGTGTGTGTGTGTGTGTGTGTGTGTGTGTGTGTGTGTGTGTGTGTGTGTGTGTGTGTGTGTGTGTGTGTGTGTGTGTGTGTGTGTGTGTGTGTGTGTGTGTGTGTGTGAAGTAAGGTGAGGGGAGGAAATATATGGATGGGCCCTGTTTTCTCTCAGAAAATGACATTGTCTTCTCTCAAGAGAGATCAGCACACAAGAAATTCTCCACCTTCTCTTCTGTCCCCTCCTCCATACTCACCATCATCTGTCCCATGTTTGTCTCCTGCTGTTCTGCTTCTAGGGGAAGAAAGGCTCTTTTTCCTATATCCTCATCCTCATTAAGAGAACTTCTGGTGCCTGAATCTCTCTGTGTGGAGCCCTTGGCCAATTCCCTGCTCTTCCTTCCTCTTTTGCATTGCAGGGTGTAATGGTGGGAATGGGCCAGAAAGACAGCTACGTGGGGGACGAGGCTCAGAGCAAGCGAGGGATTCTCACTCTCAAATACCCCATTGAACACGGCATCATCACCAACTGGGACGACATGGAGAAGGTATCTGTGCACTTCCCCTAATGTACTTATTTTAATGATAAGGTATCATCATGCCCCTCATTTCCCATAGACCACTGTGCTCTGTCAACTCTTTCTCCAAAATGTTTCTCACATCCTTTTTTCTTCCTTTCCATCCCTATGATCATTTCTCCAACCCAGGATGCCAACATTTCACCCTGGACAATTGTAATGGCTTCCCAGCTGGTCTCTTTGTCTCCTGACCTCTCTCATCCAATTAATTCTCTACCTGCTGCAAAGTTTATCTTTCTAAAAACAAATCAGTTTGTGTCACCCACCTCCTCAGGAATTTTTGGTAGCTCCTCATTAATCAGCAGTCAGTTCCTAACTCCCTGTCCTGGCACTTGAAGACCCAGCCCCACCGAATTCCCAGCTTCATCATTTCATGCAGCGTTCATTGTAGCCAGCGCTTACCCATTCTTTAAAATGCTGATAATGCCTCAAAAGAGGCAGACTGCCCTCCAATAGCCCTCTTTCCCTTTTATTTTCTCTGTCATGACTTCAGATAGATGTATGGATGCTATATTATTATAATGACTCTCCAATGAAAATTTTCAGTAGGACTCTAGGGGTTTCTAGAAGTTTTCTTTGTAAAAAAAAAGCAGGGAGGGGGGAAAAATTTTTAAATGGTAGAGTTTGTGATGGACAAAATCATGTGTCAACATGCTAATAGAGCCTTCCTAATATTCTTTTGATCAATCCTACTGACAGTTGTCTGAGAGGTCTTGTTTCCACAATGACTGTCTTTTTGAGATGTAATAGAGGGCTTTGTGAGCAGAATTAAGAGATGTGAAATCTGTAATTCACTTACACTTTTCTCTAAATCCTAAATTCAGTCACTCTGGATGTGATATAAGTTTATAAAATGCAATTGCTTTCTCATTAGACAGTGGAGACCCTGAAAGCAGTGGCAGAGAGATCTGGGGCAAATCCCACCCGCTAAGCCTTAGTTTCCTCATTTGTGAAGTGGAGATAGAAATACTTGGTTGCTTTAGAGATTGAATTAGGTAAATACATAGTATAATCCCAAGGTGTGGAACATACTTAGTGCTCAATAGATGACACATATTCATGTATATCTAACAATATCTAATTTGAAAATATAAGTAGACAAAATATTTCATTCGCAATAGTGACAACATGTGAACTCTTTCAAGAAACCCCTAAAAATATATTATGTGCCTTAAAATAAAAACTGAATAGGGTAAAGGTGTCAAATCTCCCCAATGTATAGGCTCATTGCCATTCCAATAAAAATTATGCAAAATAATCATAAAGTAGGTTTGGAGAAACAAATAGACAAAAATTATGAGAACAAAATGAGTAAGAAAAATTATAAAGGAGGCTTGCCATATTCAAATAGTAAAATGTAATATAAAGTTATAAAAATTAAAACAATTTGGTATCAGCACAAAGGTAAAGAGGAAATATATAATGAATGAAACTTTTAACCAGAGGGGAGAAAAAGATTATTCAATGAATTATTCTGGGACAACTGATTAGTTATTTTGGAGGTGGAGTAATCTTCAGTTATAGCCCTTACCTTATACCATTTCACCAAACACATATCAATTGAATATAGAACTTAAATATAAAAATCAAATGATAAAAAATACAATAAAGTAAAATGTGAGCATCTAATCAAATTTCTGATGAAAATGGTCATAGAGAAAAAGTATAACAAATTTGACTTCTTAAAAATTATAACTTCTAGTATGTCAAAAATAAAACCAAATTTAAAAGCCAAACAACAAATTGCAAAAAATATTACGAGTGCATTGAAGGATTAATATACACAACTCGTGCAAATTGATGATTAAAAATATGAACTGTTCCCAGACAAATAAACAAAGGACATGAACAGATAATTTGCGAAACAGAAATTGTAAAAAGTTGCAAATGTGAAAACTCATTTGAAACAAATAAAAAAATTAAAGCAAAACAACTAGGTATGATTTTTACCTATCTAATTATTTCATGTTCTAGGAGTGAGAACACTGAACTCAGGTAAGGGTGAGATAAAACAGCCACTTTCTTATTCTGAAGGAAAGAGGGGTTTAGCCTCTTTGATGGTGATAGAAACCAAAAAGTCTTCCAATTGCCATGCCCTAGCCCTGTACAGCACCAGCCTGGTCAATAATAAACAGTGAAAACTGAGCCCAAGTGTCTCTGTGAGGTTCCCAGCCAGAGACAGTATATACTCAGCTGGGGATCTGAAACAGATTAAATGAAGGACTACTTACAGAGGTATGAGCAGGGTTAAGGCAGCCAGAATGGGACATTGAGGCACCCAAGTACCAGCAAGAGTAGGAGCTCTTACACCCCTACGCCTGAAGGGGCAAGGTGGGGAAACAGGGTCTCTAGAGCTCAGTGAGAGCTGGAGCCCTGGAAGAGGAGTCATCCAACGGGAGCTGTGTTCATGGAGGGTCACACCATTGCTGGGAGAAATACTCTGACCT
The DNA here is from genome assembly GCF_000696425.1 of Galeopterus variegatus. Lineage (NCBI taxonomy): Eukaryota > Metazoa > Chordata > Mammalia > Dermoptera > Cynocephalidae > Galeopterus > Galeopterus variegatus. Next base: position 254,699 of record NW_007728084.1, on the reverse strand, counting down.
TTCTCTCCTCCCACCATCCAATGTCTTGCTGGTATCTTCCATCAGCCAAACAAAGTCAGAAGCCAGAAGCAGTGAACACTGAGTGATGCAATGGGCCTGGCCCCCCAGGGCACAAAGCAGGGGAAGAAAGGAAGCAGAGTGAAGAAGGGGGAAGCTCAAATGCAAATAATCAACACACACGTATATTGGCCCCAGGTCTGTGTCCAGCCTGGGGCCCTGTTGAGGAGGTATATGCCCTCTACATGTCAATCAGAAATTCCCAGGGCTGCCCATTCTCCTCTCCAGATCCAGCCCCATCCTGTACAGCATTGTGCCACACTCCAGCAACATGGGCATGTCAATCAGAATTTTCCAGCCCACTGTGAGTCTGCTGGGCTCATCTGGCTTTTGTCTCAACCAGATCTGGCACCACTCCTTCTACAATGAGCTGCGAGTAGCACCTGAAGAGCACCCCACCCTGCTCACAGAGGCCCCCCTAAATCCCAAGGCCAACAGGGAGAAGATGACCCAGGTAAGAGGCCAGGAAAACTTGAGCAGTGGCACAAGAATGCAACATGGATGCGTGGCCAGGTACTTTCTCCCCTTCAGACATCAATGCAACAGAATTTTTTAAGGACCTGTTATGGGAGCAGTCCATGCCAGGCCCTATGGGAGGTGGGTGTGGGATAAAGAAGTACTAAATTAAAGTCCCTGCCCTCAATAAGATTCAAACCATTCTGTAGCCAAGAGGTACTGTCATTTTTGCCAAACTATCCATTATTCTTATTGTCCTTTCAGATCATGTTTGAAACCTTCAATGTCCCAGCCATGTACGTCGCCATTCAAGCTGTGCTCTCCCTCTATGCCTCTGGCCGCACAACAGGTGAGTAGCCTGGAATCCACTCCTTTTCTGACTTCAGAGGAGGTGGGGAAAAGCTGGGCTCCTGCTCAGAAGAATCCAATAGAAAGCCAAAGTCCAGGGAAAATCCTTCTTAGGAATAACAGATGGGGTTGCCCATGTGGAATGCCAGATGTGAGACTACCCAGTAGAGTTGTAAGGAATTTACACAACTAGAGCGTAACTAGTACATCCAGTGAGGGCTGCTGCTCTCACAGTAGTCTTTCCAGGAGTTTATACACACATTCCAGCAATATTGGAATGTTTCCGACTCATGAAGCAGCGGCAGTAGAACCTGTGATGGTGGATTGTTAGGTATGTGGCCCAGGTATAGAAAGGTGCTCAGGCAAACAGAGAGAACTTCAATATAAAGTGATCCTTAGTAGGGACTTGACAGCTTCCATAAACATTGTTCAAATATTCATTCATCAGATATTCATTGATTTATCCATTTATTCATCCATCAAATATTTTCCATTACTCCCTGCAATGTGCTAAGCTCTGTACCAGGCCGTGGGCATCCACTAACAAACAAGACAGCTCCCGCCATTGCAGAGCTAACAGTTCAGTTGGGGGGAGACAAAAATAAAAGATAATTTCACTGCAGGTGATAAGGACAGTGATGGGAAAATGCATGGCATATGCAATTTTGTATCCTGCACCTTACATTAATTTTATGTTGTAAACATGTTTAATGCCCATATGGTAGTCATTGTATGATGGTTCCATAATTTATTTAGTTTACCATTTCTCTGTTGTTGGACTTTTAGGTTGTCTCTAATTTTTATTATAAAATATGCTGTGAACAAGATCCTTGTACAAGAGTAAATTACTGGTTTCTGGATATTTATTTTGCATCTGGCCCTTTCTGAACCATCTAATTAGGTCTAATGGTTTGTTGGTTCTCTTGGGTCTTCTAGGTATAAAATCCATATCATCTGCAAATAATGATAATTCTGTTTCCATTTGTTAGTAATACCTCTTATTTTTACTTTCTGCTTTATTGCATTGGCTAGAACATTCAAGGCAATATTAAATAATAATGGTGATATTGTGTTTCCCCATCAATTATGATGGGGCTATTGGTTCAAGAGGGTTTTATGCTGAGAAAGCTTACTTCTTTTTATGAATTACTAAAAGTTTCATCAGTAGAGATTGTTAATTTTTTTTTTCAAATCGTCTGGTTTTCACAGCCCCCTCCAGATCTAACATTCTGATTGTGTGTGCATATGTGTTAGTTTGATGCCCACAGGATGTGTAAATGATCCAGTCTGTATTTAATGCAAATCAACAAGTGTGTGTTACCGCAAATTTTTCAAGGAATACAAGAAAAGGAGACATTTTACTTGCCTTTTGGAGGCCTACAGTCTCATTTGGAAGAAAAAAATTGATGTGTACAAAATATATGATTGATGATTCTCACAATGGGTGAATTTTCTTTTTTTTTCTTTTTTTGTCCTTTTTGAGACCGGCCGCACTGCGCTCAGCCCGTGAGCGCTGTGAGTGCACTGGTTGGAAGAAAAAAATTGATGTGTACAAAATATATGATTGATGATTCTCACAATGGGTGAATTTTTTTTTTTTCTTTTTTTGTCCTTTTTGAGACCGGCCGCACTGCACTCAGCCCGTGAGCGCTGTGAGCGCACTGGTCATCCCTATATAGGATCCAAACCCGCAGCGGGAGCGCTGCTGCGCTCCCAGAGCCACACTCTCCCGAGTGCGCCACGGGCTCGGCCCATGATGGGTGAATTTTCTTAACTGCTAAAGGAAAATATGGTAACTGAAGATCATTTCATAATAGGTCCCAGGAAGAGATAGATGAAAGACAAGAATGAGGTTTTCATAGGTCTTATCCTCTCTGCCACAGGCATTGTCCTGGATTCAGGGGATGGTGTCACCCACAATGTCCCCATCTATGAAGGCTATGCCCTGCCCCATGCCATCATGCGTCTTGATCTGGCTGGCCGCGATCTCACGGACTACCTCATGAAGATCCTCACAGAGAGGGGCTATTCCTTTGTGACCACAGGTATCCAGCCCCTTTCCTGATTCTGACTTGAGGTCATAATCAAATTTGATCTAGGACCAGAAGTTCTCAGGACTTATGCAAATTCTGGGGCCCTGTCCTCAAACTCTCTTCGGGTAGACTGGGAGTCCAAAGCTGGGGCTGGGCTCTGGACAAGATCAGATGGTCAAGGCAGCCTTGTTTAAGGAGGAAGGGATTCCTGACCAAGACCCCCTGGGGAGGGGCACAAGGCTTAGGCCTAGCTGCCCTAAGTAGCACTTGGCTGAGCCCTCCTTCATACCCTTTCCCAGTGTTCCCTCCTTCCCCAGGGACCAGCTACTTCTCTCCATCTCTATACCAGGATCACAGCTAGTTTCTACAGGCCTGAATGGTAGTAAAGATCTGGTGATGCATTTTATTACTCAGGGGTGCCTGTGTCTGAGGACAGATGGAATCAGTGAGGTCTGAATTTCTAAGGGGAAGGTTTTATGTGGCCCACCTGGGCAAGAGGAGTTTTTAGGTAGGTGCCTTTCTAGATTCTGTAAGATCACAAAATATAAGTCTGAGTCTGGATTGAAAATATGTCCTTCAAGGCCCCTGGGAAGGCCCATGGCTTTGGCAGGACAGAATGATTAGAACAAAGGAGAAAATCCCATGTAAAGTCTTGCTTGGGAATCAATATTTTGTACCCCACTTCAGAAAGAGGTGGGAAATTAACATGGGATGGAGAGACCCTTGACCCTCTTCAGGAAGAATTCTATCATCATCCTAAGACTGAATCTAAAATAGATGTAAGTTGGAGGTTCTCATGGAGATCAAAATGGGACAATCAAATAACAGAGCCGAGTATCCACTTTCTGTCATTTCTGCTCCTTCTAGCTGAGCGAGAAATTGTGCGAGACATCAAGGAGAAGCTGTGCTACGTGGCCCTGGATTTTGAGAATGAGATGGCCACAGCAGCCTCCTCTTCCTCCCTGGAGAAGAGCTATGAGCTGCCAGATGGGCAGGTCATCACCATTGGCAATGAGCGCTTCCGCTGCCCTGAGACTCTCTTCCAGCCTTCCTTTATTGGTGAGGTGCTGCCCATAGTCCCTGCCCATCCATCCGGAGGGCAGGGTGAAGGGGTGGGAGAGGTATGGAAAGAGAAACACCAGGAGTCACAGACGCATTGTTTATTATTACATCTACTCCACATCTTCCCAAGAAGGGCCAAAAATATATAAACAATACGACCGAGAATATCTAACTTTAAGTAAATGGTTAAGGAAATCAAGATAAAGGAAAAGAAGGACTGGGAATATAACATGAAACTAGGAATGAAGTAAACACATGAAATGTTTTTAGGCTGTACTTGAGGAACATTCCTTTAGCTACAGTGAGGAATTATATTGCATGGAAAAAAGACTGGAGGCAGGGGAGGCCACGCAGGGGGGCATGAACTGGTTTGGCTTGCAGGACCTTTCCCTGTGGAAGAACTTGACGCCAGGCTATGGTAGCTAGATGTCAACCTGTGGGCCCTGGGGGACTGTCAAAGATGATACGATGGGAATGTCCACACAATGGAATGCTTTTTAGCAATAAAAAGAATGAAGTATTGATACATGCTGGGACACATATGGACCTGGAAAGCATGCTGAATGAAAGGAGCCAGACAGGAAAGACCACCTATCATAGGATTGCATTTATGTAAAACATCCAGAACAGGCAAATCTCTAAGGACAGAAAAGAAGACCACTTCTTACCTAGGGCTGGACCTGGGTGGAGAAGAAAATGGGGAGTGACAGCTATTGGGTATGGGGTTTCTTTCTGGGGTGTTAAAAATGCTCTAAAATTAGATTGTGGTGATGGTTGCACAACTCTGTGGATATACTAAAAGCTATTGAACTGTACACTTTAAAAGGGTGAATTTTATGGTATGCAACTTACAACTTAATAAAGCTATGAAAAAAGATGATATGATGAAAGTGTTCCTTCAGAAATATGCCTCGGGCAACAGTGGGAAAGGTCAAGCAGAACAGGGGGAAACTAAAGGCAGGACCATGACCAGGTAGGGTTTCTGAACTTGTAATTCTTTGGGGAGTGATTAAAGGTCTGAACTAGGGTATTTGCAACAACAGGCAAAGGGCCTTATGAGGAGCTGGAGGTGTGAGTATTTATGAAATGGTGGCTAATGAGTCAATACTGCGATCTCCACTAGGCATGGAGTCTGCTGGAATTCATGAGACAACCTACAATTCCATCATGAAGTGTGACATCGACATCCGTAAGGACTTGTATGCCAACAATGTCCTCTCTGGGGGCACTACCATGTACCCTGGCATTGCTGACAGGATGCAGAAGGAGATCACAGCCTTGGCCCCCAGCACCATGAAGATCAAGGTGGGTCTTGCCCCAGTTTCCTCCACCCTGTTCTTTGTACAAAGATCAGTCTTCCTGGGAGATGCTGTCTGGCCCGGCAGCTTGGTGGTCTCCTGGGTTCAGCACCAGCCTAGTCTGGGGCCAATTTTATCTCAAGAGATTGTGTTCCTTGGGCACTGATAGGCTGGAGACATACTTAGTGTGGGATCTCAAACATAATCACATGGATGTCATATGAGAAGGGGTGGAAAGGATTTGGGATGAAGAGAATATTGAGGGGGTTGAGGAGGAAATCAGGAGGAAGGAAATGGAAGGGAGAAAAGGAGGCAACACTACAGCATCTTTAAACTTTAAAAAGGATTTGAACATTACCCCAGAGGAGGTAAAAGTTCCAAAGAGAGGATGTTTGGCTGTAGGGCTGACTGCCACTTCAAACTCACAGAGACATGTCTTGATTCCTGGACATCCTCCAGCATACTGCCCCATCTTGGCTACAGCCTTCCCCACCCTGCTTTTCACCAGGGCTTCCCACCTTTTGAGCCTCTGCAGAATGGGAGCCCCCCATCTCTACAGCTGCTCCCCAGCCTCCAGGCCCCAAGCAATCATACAGACCTTTTAAGGGCTTCTAGGAACTTTGTTGCTAACAGGTTTAGAAAAAGAGTTGGAAACAGAAAAAACAAATGTTTGAAAGTTACAGTGTCTCACAATAAAGCTGGTATTGGGGGAGCAGGCCTGATGTGAGGAAGTATGTTCTCTGGCAATATTCTAAGAAACTTCACAAAGGAAGGCTGCCCCAGGCCCTCCCCCTGCCGAACAGAGGGTGCTCATCGCAGGAAAGCAGAGCAGGCCCCCGGGAAACTTGTGAGAACCTGCGGGCTCTTCTCCCTCAGAGACACAGGAACTGTGCACTTACTGAGGGCTGCCATGTGGAAGGCACAAGGAAGGCTGCCCCAGGCCCTCCCCCTGCCGAACAGAGGGTGCTCATCGCAGGAAAGCAGAACAGGCCCCCGGGAAACTTGTGAGAACCTGCGGGCTCTTCTCCCTCAGAGACACAGGAACTGTGCACTTACTGAGGGCTGCCATGTGGAAGGCATCATACCAGGCCTGGGATGGGGCTTTTTACCAGGTCCGTGTGTCAAGACATCCACACCTAGCCTCACCCCCAGAATCTGGTTCAACAGGTCTGGAGAGCCCCCATTACCTATACTGATAAGCAACCACCAGTCATCTGATGGATTTCCCAATTCAAGGGCCACTGCTCTGAGCTTAACAATATGTGTCAGCCTTCACAGAGTTTTGGATCTAGTTAGTGGACATGATCGATGCAAGGGCAACCTAAATAAGACAAAAGGAGGGGAAAGGTACTCCAGAGCAGGGGAAATGGAGCAAGCAAAGGTGCCCAGGGGTGTGTGCAAGCATCCTAACCACATTAAACAGCAGGGTTTGTGTAGAGGAATTGGGGGAGATGAGGCAAGCCTCAAGGACATGGAAGAAGAGACTTGGGGTTGAGGGGAGCTGAAATTTAGGACCGCCCACCTAAGACAAGCCAGAGTTTTCTCACAGCTAGAACTGCCCAGCAATAAAATCTGTTACCTTCCTAGTGGCTGTGCATTCCCAGTCCTTGAGACTTCTGTCCAAGGAGCATCTGGGTGAGTTTAGTCTGCCTGAATAAGATAACTTCAAAAGATCCTTCTTATTCTGCAATTCCATGATTTCTGCAATTTAGATAATATATAGAAAGATTGTAAGGAGACAAAAAAAATCAATTTAGTATCTGGTTTGCTCTAGCACTGAATTCTCAGACCCTTCAGAAACTAAGAAATTAGTTTGAGTCATCGTCCTTTTGGATCTGCTTTTAGGTGGAGTTCAGAGTTGTTTGACATGACAAAAAATTAAGCTCAGGACTCCTAGTGGGAAGGATGAACAATGTATTTATGAATTTGAGAACTTCTCAGATATAAATCAGGGTCTGGGTAGACAGGCTTAGACTCAGGAATGGAGGAAGCCCAGCCCAACCTGCCAAAGCACCCATACTCCAGACAAGAACAAAACAGGGCTGCCACTATAGATGTTTGTATTGGTCAGCTATTGCTGAGTAACAACCAACCACAAAATCTCAGGGGCACATAACAATAAGCATTTATTGCTCCTGCATGTGTAGATCAGCTGGGAGTCAGCTGACCAAGGTCAGGCATGGTTAGACAGCTCTGTTTTAACTGCAGGTCCAGCCAGCTCAGATCAAATCCACATGTCTTATTATGAGGCCCAGGCTGAAGAGCCAACAGCTACTCGAGGAAGTTCTTCTTGGGCAAAAGAGAGCATGCCCAACTGCACAAGCAAATTGCAAGCCCTTGTTTGGGTCATAGCTGCCAACATCCCATTGGCCAAAGCAAACACATGGCCCAGCCTAAAGTCTCAGGGTGGAGCAGTGCACTCTTCACACCAAAGGGCAGAAGGAGGGATGGGGACTGAAGATTTTGAGCAATATCTAATCTACCACAATGTTTATCTTGTTTGTTTCTGACCTTGGTGGCTGCCCTTTCCCAGGGCAGCCTGGCAGCATGACAACATGATATCAAGACGACCTTGCCTATCCCCCTGGGGACTGATCATGATCCACCACATTTGCTCTTTGCAGATTATTGCTCCCCCAGAGCGGAAGTACTCAGTCTGGATCGGGGGCTCCATCCTGGCCTCTCTCTCCACCTTCCAGCAGATGTGGATCAGCAAGCCCGAGTACGACGAAGCAGGGCCCTCCATTGTCCACAGGAAGTGCTTCTAAAGTCAGAACAGGTTCTCTGAGGACCCCCTCGAGACTGCTCTGTTACCAGTCATTAAACATTAAAACCTATAAGCCTTACTTCTCTGTGTGGGGCTCTTTTTTTTCCTGGGCTGTGTCTCACACACAATGTAAAGGACTTTTCACACATGATTTCTAATCCACACAATAACCCTGTGAGGTAGGTGCTATTATTATCCCCATATTGCAGATGAGGAAGTTGAGGCTCAGAGAAATTAAGGTCTTGCTGAAGATCACATAGAATCAAGATTAAAATTCAAGTGTATCTGACTCCAAAGCAAGTGCTCCTTCTTCTAGGCCATCTTGTCTCCTTTTCCTTCAACATGAGTAAAAATGAGGGCTAGATGACTCTTGGGAGTTAAGAATCACAGCCTTTCAGAGACATAAGTCCTTGTACTCAAGAATGATACACTAGAGAATACCAACACAAAGAGTTATGACAGAAGCCACATAAGTGTGACATATGAGCAGGTCAAACAGTGCTATTTTATCTCAAGTGAAGGAAGGTCATAGTGGGCTTAAGATCTCTATGAAATCCTTTGTCATTGAGGACTAGGTTGCATTTTGCCCCCGAATTAATCAATAAAGGAGCAGAACCCTAAGGAAAAACATTTTCTCTCCCTCCCTCCCATCCGCCCTCCTCCTGCTCCTCTTCCCCTCCTGTTCCTCCTCCTCCTCCCCCTTCTTCTTTATCTTCTCTCTCTCCTCATTTACTTCTTCTCCAACCCCTGCCCCTGGTCAATTCTGTTTAATTTTACAAGTATTTAGTGAATTTTTGGCATCTAGAATTGCTGGATAAATCTACAAAGGATGGGCCGGCCCGGTGGCGCACTGCTACAGTGCGCCGCTTGGGAAGCGTGGCAGCGCTTCCTCCGAGGGTTCGGATCCCACATACAGACCGGTTCCCGCTCACTGGCTGAGCGAGGTGCAGGGGCAACACCGAGGGTTGCGATCCCTTTGCCGGTCCGGGTCCAGTACGGACACGACACTGAGGGTTGCGATCCGTTGCCAGTCACGAAAAAAGACAAAAAGGAAAAAAAAAATCTACAAAGGATTTATGTTCCCCACAAAGATGATTCCTGCCCATCAGGGTTTCACTGCATAGAGGGGGAGTTAGACACACACGAGACAATGATATGAAGTGAAATAGACATAGCCACAAAGCACTATGAAAAAATAAGGGATAAGAATAATAGCTAACATTTATTGAGTGCTTAGAATATGCTAAGGGTTAGGAATCTTACATGGATTTCTTCATTTAATCTTCATCGCAGCTCTATGAGGCAGGTACTAATATCATCCTCATTTTAGTTTTCTAGTTACTAGGCCACCTGGCTAGTCGGTGGCAGCACAGGTCCTCCCTCTGCCTAGTGCACCCTTCCCTCTCTCCACCTAGCCAAGTCCCAGCCTTCATGCCCCTGATCACATCCCACCTGGTCCAGAGCCTTCCCAGACACACCCGTTTAGAGACAGTAGAGCCTAGCACAGGGACTGCAACATCACACATTCCTCTTTCACCATCACCACACTTCCCCTGTGGGGATGGGGTGGGGTGGAGGAACATGTTTTTTTTTAAAACAAACAAACAAACAAACAAACAAACAAACAAACAAACAAACAGGTTTTCCAAAAGCAGATCCTGAAATGAGGATTCACATGCAAGTGACTTATTGAGGAAGTGCTCACAGTAGAAATTGGTAAGCAGAGTGGGAGAGGAGGGGGCGGCTGCAGCCTGAGCCCAACCCGGGAGCTCTGGAATCTATGTGGAGCCCAACTGGAGTCAAACGAGCTGGGCTTTCACAGTCCCACACCTGCCAGTGACAGGTGAGGGCACACCATGGGGTACGTAAAGTCCTGGGCTTTCCACTTCTACTGGCAAGTAGGCAAGTAGGCTGACGGCTCCTCCAAAAAAGAGCCATGGGCATTGGCTGTTGGAAGAGAAAGCACGGGGGGAGACCAGAAGGCAGACACACACACACACACACACACACACACACACACACGAGACCTGAGGAGCCACAGAGCGCTGACATTACCCGCTATAGAGGTCCACATGGGGGGGAATCTCCGCATGGGGGGAAGGGTAGGCTGACCAGGTCATTCCCCCCTCATCCCCCATCGATTCTACTCCTCGTCCCCATCCCCACCCAGTCTTGCCCCACTTAAAGAAAAAAAACAGCTGCCCTAGACTTTTCAGTGGATGTTGAGTTATCTGCTGATAGAGGGAGACAGTGGCTTGAGGAAAGTGGAAATCCGACAGAAAGTCAGTTAAAGATAAATAGATATAATGTCCCAGGCAGTGAGGGCCAAGCTGAAGGTAGCCATTGTAATGTCTACTGGGTGGTAACTGTGTGGCATGTGCTGTGTGTGGATTCTCTCTGTCAATCCCCACCCTGAGGCTATTGGAATCCAGAGTCTGCACTCTTCAGCACCTCCCTATATGCCTCTCTTTATGACTAGGTGTATCTGTCACGGTTCACTCAGGGGTGCAGAGCCATTATGGGTATTATGGCAATAAGGGATTGAGGGTGGGAGGAGCTGGGGAAGTGAAGGTCTGTGAGGAATCGTGGGATAATCAGAGAGGGGTCACTAATGCATGGAGGACTAGCTGGGATCTATCTGCTGGGCACATCTGTCTGTTATAGCATCTGACCAGAGAGATCTCCCTACAGGAGTGGCTGATGCTCCCATTCTGCCTTCCAAATCTCACACTAGGTACTCTTTGGCCAACTCGAACTCAGAGCCTTGTTGGGAGGACGTTCTGGAAATGAACTTTTCAGCTTACCCAAATCAATTTAGCACAGTCCAGCATGTTAGAAAATCTTTGATGTAGAAGAAATGTAGATGTCCAAAAAGTCCAAGCAACAGAACAAAGTCCGGGTCACATTTTTATATGCTTATCTCCCATTTTTAATGGCTGCATAACATTTTGTGTAATACTTTATGTAGTATTTTATTCATCACAGTGGCATTTACAAACATGTAAAAAAATAGTAAATCCTTCAGAGCTGCTCTCCAAGGACCAAGCACAGTGTCTGGCATATAGTAGATCTGTAGCAAGTATTTAATGAATGAATGGATGCTGAGTGACTAGAGTCCCTGTAGAGCAACATCAACTCTGACTCATAAACTCCAGCAGGTATCTGGTAAATCCCCAGGAGCAGGAAGTGGCCTCACTCTCCCAGGTAAGTGGGAGGTAATTCTGCTCACCAATATGCCACTACTTTCTATCTTCTGGCCATGACCTGAGCTGAGATGAAAAAGCCCTGTTTACCACTTCCCGGAGAAACTGATCACCGCCTTTTTGGGCTGGCTTCCTTGCTCATGATGATCCATTTTATTGCCCTTCCTCATGCATACAGGTGGAGCCCCAGCATCTATGATTGTTCCATGAGACCCTATCCCTTAGCCACAGTCGACTGGACTAAAGTTAGATACCTGATCACAGCTGAGCCAATCAGATTCTCTCCCCTGGGAATTCGGGATCGGAACCAAGAAAAATATTGAATTTTTATGCATAGTACAACATATAGTAAAACAAGCATAAATAAATAAAGGGGGATAGAAAGGTCATTACTAATGATAATATTAGCATAACTGACAGGGAATTTAGGCAAAAAATATATTACTTTCTTATTTTATACTATTCATCAAAAAAAAATTAATAATGCTTTTAGAGCAAGCCACAAAGTGAAAATATTCACAAGGACTCATATTCTAAACATATAAATAACAAAACAAGTAAAAGACAACCAACAGAAAAATGGGCATAAGACTTGAACAGGTCCCTCATTATAGAGGATATTGAAGTGGCCAACAAGCATCTGAAAAGATGTTCAATTTTATTAATCATCAGAAAAATGCAAATTAAAACTACAATAAGGCACCGTTATAGACAGCAGAATAGATAAAATGAGAAAAGCTGTTGGTAAGAACGTGGAACAACCAGAACTCTCACTCACGGATGGTGGCAGGGTCATCTGGTATAATCAAACACTGTAGAACTATCTACAATTTGGAAATATCTACTAAAGCTGAGCATACATATAACTTATCACACAGCAATTCCACTCCTAGGTTTACATCGAAGAGAAATGCATATTGTTGTTTACCAAAAGACATGTATAAGAATATTCATAGCAATACTCTCCAATGTGGCTCAAATCTAGAAACGCCCCCAATGTCTATCAGTAGTAGAATGCATAAAATACATTGTGGCATAGTGACATAGGGGAATACTATATAACAATGAGAATGAATGAACTACAGCTACTACATAGAATATGATTAAATTTACATATATTAAATGAAAAAAGTACTTACTATATGATTCCACTCTTACAAAAAAAAGGTAAAATTAATCTCTGCTGTGAGAAGTCGGTAGCTACCCTTGAGGGATGATAACTGGCAGGAGACATGGGGGATTCTGGGGACGCTGGAAATGCTCTATTTCTTGATCTGAATCTAGGTAATATGGGGATGTACAGTTGGTAAAAATTTCATTTAACTTTACTCTTACAATACATACTCTTTTCCTCACTACATATTATACATCACTATAAAGTTTTAAACAATACTAACTTTAGAAGCTCTAACTTTTAAGAGCAGTTTAGTTGCCTGCCTGCACCTATACCTGCAACTTCTTCATTTAACTTTCACAATGAACTTGAGGCAGTAAGACCCTGGGAATGCAGAGAGCCTCTCAGACTTTTTTGGATTAATATTTTCCAACTCTGCATTTACATAGGTAAAGAAATGTAAGCAGGGGCCAGCCCAGTGGCGCACTGCTACAGTGCGCCGCTTGGGAAGCGCGGCGGTGCTCCCGCCGAGGGTTCGGATCCCACATACAGACCGGCCGCTCACTGGCTGAGCAAGGTGCGGGGGCAACACCGAGGGTTGCAATCCCGTTGCCGGTCCCGGTCCGGTATGGGCGTGACACTGAGGGTTGCGATCCGTTGCCGGTCACGAAAAATAGACAAAAAGAGAAAAGGTCCCGGTCCGGTATGGGCGCGACACTGAGGGTTGCGATCCGTTGCCGGTCACGAAAAATAGACAAAAAGAGAAAAAAAAAAAAATGTAAGCAGTATTTTTACATAGAGGTGGCTATAGAAGTGGGGACGGGAATGGGATGGACTTAAGCTGGCCCCACCCAAGTTATCCTAAACAAATTTTCAATCTGTTTTTTAAAATATTGTGCTTAATATACAAACATGACTTCAACCATCCCATATAAGCATCAATATAAGAAAAAGGTCCTGTGCTTTCAAAGCAAACAGCTTCAAGACAGGTGTCCCAGCCACCGGCCCCTCCCGGACACCCTAACAAACAGATCCTTGTCTCCTAAAACTTCCCACATCTAAGAGTGCTGCCTGAATACAGGTTTGGCCTGTTGACTCCTGGTTTGACTCTGTGGTTCAAGCGATGGGAACTGGAAGCAGCCTCTGACAACATTTCGTAAATCATTACTTCTCAGGCTATGACGATGGGGTGTGGCAGGACAAAGCCAGTCAGGCCTCACCAGGTGGCAGCAGCTCATGCCCCTACCCCTCCACAGAGCACATTTCTCCACCGACAGCAGGACTCGGGTTTCAAACACCAGCAAGTCTTTACCTTGGCTCTTCTTGTGCTTTTTCAAATCCCATTCTAAATCCTTCCCACTGTCCCGCACCTCCTCCCGCCCCCCCGCAATTGTTCATGCCTTCGGAACCCAATCTTTCAGGTTTAAATGGATTCCAGTCACATCCTGAGCTTCCACCATTTTATCCTTATGAGATGATTGGCTATTATGCAAATCTACTTAGCGAATATTTACTTGTTTATTCAAGAGACAAAATAAGAGATGGGGTGTAATTAATTAACTTGTTAATTCATTCATTAATGTGCCAGCATTGTGCTGGGAATTACCGGGAATGGGGAAAAAGTTAATTTGTGTAAGACATCAGATTGTGTCATTTTCTTCCTTATAACCGCCCAATTACTTTCCATATCAGAATAAAAACCAGACCACAAACACCTGGAAAAAAATAAACCTCTTTTAAAATTACCATTATTTAGATTTATCTTTAGTTGTGAAATTTAGTTTAAAGTTATATAAAATTGCAAAGATGATGGGATTGCAGTTATGTCTCTTTTAAACTGCTATTTGTTCAATGAGCAAAAACAGAGGGTTTAATCCCACCTCTGCAACTCTAGTTTTCTGCAAGCTCTCTGGCACCCACGCTACCAGACATCCTCCGCGCAACGCCTCTTCAAACATCGCGAGAACAGAGCGGTCCATTGGTCCCCTCTCCCCCCGCTAGTTCAACCTCACCCACTTCCTGCCTGGCGATCTCCTGACGTCAGAGGCGCGTTGGAATGCGCAAACCCAGGGCGGAAGTGCTCTCGGCGGAAGTGATTATTGCGCGAGTCGTGGGTGAGATGTACGCTGGCCGGTTTTTTCTAAGTGGGCTTCGAAGTCCCTTGGGTTCCATGGCCCAGAGCTTACTCGAGGGCGCACCCTCCTCCAGGGGCCTGCACGCGGGACGCGGGCCCCGAAGGCTGTCCATCGAAGGCAACATTGGTAAGGGCCAGAAAGTGGCTGCCAAGTCTTGGCCTCCACCAAGCAGGTGGCTGAGAGGCTGGGAAGGGGACCTGGGCCCGAATCCTAGTCTGATGCGGCCGGCCTGCTTGTTCTGAGCTGCCAGAACCTTTCCCCTCCCAAAGTGCTCTGTGCGTCTTTGCCTCTGATTTTTAGGACAACGGCCCTCAGTACCCGCCCACAGGGACACATTTGTTGGGGTATAAAAGCCACGCCCTCGGTAGACAGGACGAGTATTCTACTAGCTTGTTCTAAGAGATCGAAATGGAAGCGACAAGCTGGGTGCAATTTCTTTGTTCTCTTAGATAGGGTTGCCAGATTTAGCAAAAATAAAAAATTTTTAAAGTTCCTAGTTAAAATAAAATTTAAGATAAACAACGAATAATTTTTAGTGTGTGTCTCATGCAATATGTGGGACATACCTACACTTTAAAAAAAATTATTATTTGTTTAAAATTTAAATTTAACTGGGTGTCCTGTATTTTATTTGGCAACCCTACTGTAAGAGAGTCACTCAACTTCAGTCATTCCAGTATTTTTTCACTATTGTTTGCCATGTCCCTGTGTCAGTTGCAGTATAATTTTCTTAATGTTTCTCTTAGAAGGAACTCACTTTTTAAAGTTAAAAGTGTGTATTAAATGAAAAATTATTTTTGTTACAAGAGTAGAAACCCAGCAATTGAAATAAAAAGTGTTCAAAAAGCAAAATGAAAGCAAAACATTTCAATTTGATGTTACTAAATTCTGACTTGATACTTTTATCTGCTAAGGAGCTGAGCCCTAAAAGGGGATTACAAGTGTTGAGTATTGAAGACATTCTAGTGACAAACTGAGAATTTCTCATTTTATTCATTCAACAAATCACCCTTTGAGCCACTTCCAAATGCCATCACTGTTCTTGGCCCT
The DNA here is from genome assembly GCF_000696425.1 of Galeopterus variegatus. Classification (NCBI taxonomy): domain Eukaryota; kingdom Metazoa; phylum Chordata; class Mammalia; order Dermoptera; family Cynocephalidae; genus Galeopterus; species Galeopterus variegatus. Next base: position 239,176 of record NW_007728084.1, on the reverse strand, counting down.
GAGGATGCAGCTGTGAACAGAACAGATAAAAATCTGCTCTCATAGAGCTCTTGTCTAGCAGGGAAAGATAGACAATAAACAACATAAATTAAGCAAGATAAATATATTACATAGTAATGAGTATAATGGAGAAAAATCAGGGATGAGGGATTGAGGGAAATTGTCATTTTAAATAGGGTAGTCAAGAAAGGCCTCACTGAGAAGGTGACCTTTGAGCAAAAACCTGAAAAGGGTGAGGGGGTAAACCATGTGGATAACTGGGAGAAGAATCTTCCAAGCAGAGTGAAAAACAAGTGAAAAGGCCCTGAGGTGGAAAGTGTGTTCAAGGAATAGAAGAGAAGCCATTGTGGCTGGAGTAGAGTGAGCAAGGAAGAAAGTGGAGGCAGATGAGGTCAGAAGGGTAAGGGGAAGCCAGATCGTACAGGCTTTATAGTCCATTATGGGATTTTAATCTGACTGAGACAGGAAGCCATTGGAAGGTTTGAGGAGTCAAGTGAAATAGTTTGACTTAGATTATAAAAAGATTACTCTGGCTGATATGTTGAAAGTAGGAGGTATCAGGAGGTTATTGCAATAAGTTAGACCAGGTGGAAGTGGTGAGAAGTGATTGGATTCTAGATACATTTTAAGGTAGGGCCAACTGTATTTGGTGACAGATTGAATGTGGTGTGTGAGATGAAGAGAGGGGTCAGTGATGACTCAAGTTATTTTGTCTGGTTTTGTTTGTTTTTGGTAGCTGGCCAGTAAGTGGATCTGAACCCCAAACCTTGGTATTGTCAGCACCATACTCTCCTAGGTCAGCTAACAGGCCAGCTCTTCCAGTTATCTTGTTTTGAGCAACTTGAAAGATGGAGTTCCAATTTTCTTAAATGAAGAAGACTGGAAAGAACAGGTGGTAGGGTGGGTGGTTCAAGATTGTGGTTTTAAGCATGTTAGGTTTTTATATGCCTATTGGATATCCAAGTGGAGGTGTTGAATAGGCAGTTGGATATGAGTCTGGAATTCAGAGTCTCCCTAGACTGGAGCTATAAATGTAGATGATATTTAAGGCCAGGAGACTGCATGTGTTGATGGAAAGGACTGAGCTGTGGAGCATGCAAATGTTAAGAGATTGAGGATATGGGAAGGAATCAGGAGAGGAGACTGAGCAGGAAGGACCACTCAGAGGGGAGAAAAAAAGCAGAATAATATCGTGGAAACTAAGTGAAGAACTTGTTTAGGGAGAAGGGAATGATCAATTGTGTAATACTGTTTAAGTAAATGAAGGTCTTCAGTGAACTTGGAAAGAACAGTTTTAAAAGTGGTAGGAGTGAAAGCCTGATTGGCATGGGTTCAGAGAGAATGGGAGGTGAGGAATTGGAGACAGTGGGTTAAGACAACTGTTTGGAAGTTTTCCTAGAAAGGGAGGGTATGAGTTGGTAGCTGAAATTGGAAGAGGATTTGAGAGTTTAAAAAATTTTTGTTTTCTTTTTGTGAGAAGTATAAGAGCATGTTTGTAAGCTGACAGAAATGGTCTAGTAGAAAGGAAAAATTGCTGAAGCAGGAGAGAGGATAAAATTGCTGAAGTGATTTTTAAGTAAGCAAGAAAAATGGGATCTATTGCCCAGATGGAAGGAGTTTAACCTTAGCAAGGAGCACAGTTTATCCCTAGTAACAGGAGGGATGGCAAAATATATGAGCACCTACTCAAGTAGGTTTTCTGGGTACTTGGGGAAGGTCTTTTGGTTGTGTCAGTTTTCACAGCGAAATAGGAAAAAAGTCGTCAGCTAAGAGTTAGTTTGAGGAGAGAGAAGACATGAAATAGTCTAGTGAATGAGCAAGAGAAATGTCAAATTGCTGGGCAGCATTAAGGACCCACTTGAAGTTAGTGGTCATGAATTTAAAATGAGACCCGTCACGACAGCTGTGTGTTTTTCTCCAGCCAAATCAGAAACTACCTGCCTGATGGTGTTTATTTAAAGATGGTCTGTCCTGTACTGTGAGAAACAACCAGTACAGGAAGTCGTGTCATCCGAGTCCAGAGAGGGACCAGGGTACTTCACGAGATGAAATCTTTGGACAGGTTATCAGGTGAAGTTTGAGCTCCCTCTGCCAATTTTTCTGACCTTTGCTTCCTAACCTAACCAGATTTCTATGCTTCTTCCTTGCTTTCTCATGCAACAGAGGCTTACTAAGGGTCTGCTAAGAGTCTACCCTCATTCTGAGCACAGTAAGGAATGTGATACAGCTTCTGTTCTTCAAGAAGGAGCTCACAGCCAAATGGGAGAAACAGACTTCTCAATATAATTTCTGTACTGTGTGATGAGATCCCTGATTGGGCATGGAAACTCAGAATCTTTGGGGTAGGAATTCCCAAGGGGAAGAAGGAAAAAGTGTTCCAGGCACAAGAAATAACATTGGTCAAGGTGATGAAACCTGAGGAAACACGGGCAGTTTTAATAAAAGAGAAGTAGCTGTATGTTCCTGAAGTTTAAGGGGCCTGTGTGAGGGTGGCAGAACAAGAGGTTGGAAGTGTAGGATTTTGCCAGATATTAAAGAGCCTTGTGGACCATGCTAGGAGTTTATCCTGTTGGCAGTGAGAGGATATTGAAGACATGAAGCTAATATGTGCCATGACCATATATATAAATATATATATGTACATACACACACACACATATATTTTGTGTTTTCCAAATTGTGTTCGAAGGGGTTTTTTTATTATTATTTTTTATTGAAACATTGATTGTACATATTTATGGGGGTGCCACAACCACATTAATTTTAAAAAGGGTATTGGCTAGAACGAGTGAATAGAAAGAAAGCTCCACAAAGCAGGCATTCTTTGTATGTCTTGTTTGCTGCAGTACCCATTGTGCCTTGCATTCAGTTTGTTGGATGAATAAATAAGTGAATTGGAACAGAATTTGCAGTACATAAACTAGTTTTGTGGTTATTGTAGCAATTGGAGGGAGGAAAGATGCAGGTCTGAACAGAGGGAATGGAGGGACAGAGAAGAAGCGGTGGTTTGAGAGAGATGTTGGAAGTGGGACTGACAGGACTCAGTGGCCACTTGGAGGTGAGGGATAAGGAGAAGGAGAGGAGGATTACACTGAGGTTTATAATTTGGATACTGACCCTAAAAGCTGAGGATGGGAATAAAGAAAGAGGTGGTCTGGAGAGGTAAGAGTGACGTGTTTTTATGACGTGCCTGTGAGATGTACAGAAATAGATGTTCTGAGGCAGATTGGAGTATGTGCCTGAAATCAAGAGAAACAGAAATGGGAGCTGAGATTTCAGTTATGGAAATTGTTGCCTGGTGGGGGTAGTTGTTGAAGCCTTGGAAGTGAATGCAGTTTCCCAAGGAAAGGGTGATGCAAAGTGGACTGGTGGGCCTTAGTTTGGCTGTTTTTGCTTTTATCTCTCTTTACTCTCCATCACCCCACACACCCTGATGACTCCCCAGACAGAATTAGTCACTGCCTCTTCTGTGGGCTGTCATAACGTTTTGTACCCACACCTGCTGCAGCACTTGAGGTTCTGTTGAGATAGTTTGTACGTTCAACACCTTGCCTGCGTTGGAGCCACTCAGTGTCCTGCTCATCTTTGTATTACCAGCACCTAACCCCCTGCTTGACCCGTTATACTCATTTAGTGTTTACCAGATTCTTGAATACTGTTCTGTGATATCCATATGGAAGTTAGTCACTGGTACCCACAAAGAGGATATATTAAACTGCTTTTTAAAGCAAGAATGAGCTTTTTCTGTAGTCACAGGTGGCATCCTCAAACAAATCAGAATGAGGGTACCCACTTGGGAAACCTGAATGGGGGAAGGTGAATCTTTGTCCTAACTGAAGTTAGATATGTCTAGAGGGTTTTTTCTTATAGTCGTGCTGTTCTAAATCCTGTTAATCTGATCCTGGAAGTGCAGACAGCATCATGTAAAGAAAATGGATTAGTGAAGTAGCAACTCAACTAATGGCATCTAGCATGACTTAGGAAGCCATATGCAATGTGTGATTGAAAGTCAAAAACTTGGTACTTAGAACCCTTGAAAATCTAAAAAATAGAATACCTAGCCTGTCTTTTAAGACTACTCATCACTAAAGCATATTATCATCTTCTGACGTCAGTTATTTTATGATTTAAACCTAAACTGAAGAAAGCATTACTGTATGAAATATTATTGTCAGTGAGTCATCTCAGACCATTCTTACTTCTTATTTTCAAAGACCCAACCAGAGAAGAGGAAAGTGTTTTACACTTTTCGGACTAGAGACTTGTACATAAAGCAGTGGAAGGCTTCTTTAATAGCATGTTTCCTCCAGCATTCAAAATTAGTGATTTAACATCACTAATATGTGTCTTTTACTTTCATTGAGTATAAACAATTGGGCACAGAATCCTGGGGAGAAAAGAACCTGTTTATTTCAAACAGTATATTGGATTCTTTGTTCTGTGATTCATTTCATGCCATCCATCCATCTCTATTCTTAGTACCTGGCTAGATACTCAGGATGCAAAGGGAATAAAGTTCAGTCTGTATCTTCAAAAAGTGAGCTCCTAGTCTAGCTGGAGAGAGTGATGAGTGAACAAATAATTATAGTGTAATACCTTGGCACACCAGAGCAGGCAGTAATTAACTCTGCCTAGGGTTGAACTGGAGCTGGAGAGAGTTCAAGGTGGCATCACAGAGAAGGCGACAGTGAAAGGATGAATTACTTGGTAGGCAAAGTGCGGGAGGGGGCATCCCAGGTCAGTGAGGGTCTTTCATGCTGAACAGATGAGTTTGGATTGTATTCTGGAAGCTGTGAGGAACTTTTTTCTGTCAACAGTTTCCCATGGAAAAAAAAAAAAATAAAAAGAATCAAGGTAAAAATGTATTACATTTTTTTTAAGCCTGCTGACTAATTTTTATTAAGTTTGCCCAGAATGCTTTTAGGCTCAGAGCCTTTATGATCCTGGGTACTTAGTCTCAGGATTGGGATATAAGTTCCTTGAGGGCAGGATCTCAGTCTTGTAAATCATTTTTGTTATAGTACCTACTATAGGTACTATAGTACCTACTATAGCTACTACTGTTTAGTAGCTGCTCCATAAACATCTGTTGATTGAGTGAATGAGCAAAATGAATCGTCTTGTTCAGGAGAAGAAAATGCCTGGAGTTGATAGTATATTAAAGAGGCTCCCATGAAGTACAATGGTATTAAATTTAAAATAATAGGATATATTATTTTGGGTGTTACATTAGATACTATCTTACTATTAGATTTTAGCATAATGTAGCTATAGCAGATGTCATAGTTTATAGAAAAAATTGTGGAAAGCAAAAAACATGGCTTAGGAAAAGATGAACACTAAAAACAGAACTCTTTGGTCCAACTTGTGGAATGACCATGGTAGAGCTAATAAAAATCAACATGTTGAACTAATGTAAGAAAGTACCTCCCATCTTTTTGCAAGTCATGACATGTCTAATACGCTGATAGCTAAGGCCCTAAGGGAAGGTTTGATAATGCTATGACATTTGACATCTCCCAAATTTCATGATACTAAGTATGTTGAAAGATAACAGTTAGGCTGGAATCTAACTAAATTTTGATAAGTCTGAGATAATGGTTATCGTAAGAGGTCAGTGTTGCCTAAAAAAGTGAGGCTTTGTGTAGATGTGGATATTCCGGTCACTAGGAGAGGCTTCTGTAACAGTGGAGAACCAAATACCACCACTCTTATGAAGCCCCTGGGAACGCTGTAAAACATGTCTTTAAAAAGAAAGAAAGAAAGAAAGAAACCACCCAAGCAAGAAGAAAAAATCTGTTGTGATCAGGTATCACAGCACTGAAAAAGTTATGCTGTGTCTGGTTTCAATAGAAATATATAATTTTGAATTTTTTCTAAAGTAATTATTCCACAACTGTGGGTGGTACCTGGCATAGCTCAGTTCCAGTGGAATTAGTTTAAGAAATACTGCCCTGTGGTGAATTACTCAGGCTCTGCAAGCCATAGCAACATGGATGGCACTGCTCTCAGGACCTTCCACCACCATTTACTGTCATTCTGTGCTGAAGTTGGCTTCTGATTACTAACCCAGCTTTCCAGAAGCCTTAGAATGGGGAGTGGGGTGCAGGATGTCCTGGGTATCAGATGTGGTTGTTCCAGTAATTGGAACCGTATATTTCTTATTACATCTAATTTGTTGGTATTCCGGGTTTTGTGTGTTTAAATGGCATGAGTCAGTTTTTAGAGTCCTGACTGCTCTTAGATGAACTAATAGTGTCTGATCTCAGAGGTGAAGTTGGCACTCCCTAATCCTCAGACCCCTTCCTTTCCATCTGCAACAGTGTTTTTAGGTAATTGTTTTTAACTTTTAAAAAATATAAGTAGTTCTCAAAAGCATTCAATCCCAACCATGTAACAAATCATCTACCTTCATCCATTCATACTAATTAAAATAGCTTTTCAGCTTATGCACAGGGACCATGTTTTAGACTTATTGAACAACCCGTAATCTAAATATTGACTATCTGGACAATTATTTTAAGCCAGGGCCTACTCAGAGCAGGCAGTATCTAATAATAAGCAAACTCAACCAGTTGGTAACTGACCAGTGTGGTAGGAATTTGGTGTGAGCTAGAGAAGCCCTGAACTTCATGGAAGAGGTGGGACCTTAGGCTTGGCAGGAAAAAGGATTTAGACACAGACCTAGAAGAGCAGGGGAAGGCATTTACTCATTGAAGTGTGGGAAGAGCAGAGGCTGAGCAGATGTGAAAAGGCACACACAAGTTGGGTGGAGGTGTGGAGTGAGAGATGAGTGTGACTGTACAGAATGCACAAATTTATGTTATTTGTTCTTATCCTGTATGTTCAGAGAGGAGTTAGGGTGGTGTGTAATAAATGTCACGTATTGAATGTGTGGGTTCTTGTGCTGAGACATCAGCACTCCTGATCAGTAACCATGAGCAGCTGATAGAATTGACTAGATTGGTGCCCCCCTTCTTTCTTTTAGTTCTATTTAACTTCCACCTGAAGGTGGAACTAACTTGAAAAAGACCACTTTTGATAGAGGAGATTGAGCTCTTGAGGTTCATTTTTTGATTTTCAACAAATTTAGGTTTCAGAGGGAATTGAAATTATATGTTGTGTGTTTTATTCGTTCAGCCAGGTCATTAGGCTAGACTTTGTTTTCTACCCTGGAGAAGCCCCATCTTCTACCTGGAGAAATACAGTTACCATTGCAGTGATGGAGTCTCACTGAGAATACCAGGCCATGCACAAAGGAGGGTTAGCTAAGCCAGTTTGGAGGTACCAGGGTCTGAAAAGGCTTCACACAGGTGCTATATCTGAGCAGCACCTTGGAGACTGAGTAGGAGCTGGCCAGGAGAGGAGAGGAGGTGCTCCAGGAAATGGGAAAGCATTTGCAGGAGAAAACATGGCATGATTGCAGATACATGGCGTTTGGTCTAGCAGGAGCACAGGATTCCTGAAGGAAAGCTGAGGCCAGAAAGGTCTGTGCAGGGGCCAGATCTTGTTGTATGTCATAGACCATGCTAAAGAGTTTGGATTTGTCATGAAGGTAATCAGGAGCTGTTAGAAGATTTTAAGTTATGCTATTTTTTGTTCAGTGTGGCTACAGTACGGAGGATGGATTGCAGAGAGCAAGGCTGGAGTTGGAGAGGCAAGATATGATGCCAGCCTGGTCTTGAGCATGGAGGTGGGAATGGGAAGAAAAGGAGAGATGGGAGAACTTTAGAAGCAGGTGCAAAAGGAATTGGAGGCCACTTGAGGTTTAGCAGAAGAGGAAGAAGGTCTGACAGTGAGTGGATGATGCTGTCATAATCTGAGGTCTGGGATACAGGAAGAAGCTCAGTTTGATGGGAAGGGTGATGAGTTCATTTAGGGAATATATTGACTTTGAGGTGTTTGTGGAACATCCAAGTGGAGGTGTCTGGAGGGCTCTTGACTAGTGTGTCTGGAGCTCAGGAAAGGCATGGGCCAGACATAGGCATAAATGGAAAAAGATAACTTGAATATTAGGGTACTAGGTTGATTTCATCTCCAAAGTATTTCCCAAAGCAACCACTAGTTTCTGTCACCTCCACCATCACCTGGTCCTAAGCTACTATTATCTTCTAACTAATGGTCTGCCTACTTCTGCTCCAGCCCATTCTTACACAGCTGGTGGAGTGATCCTTTTTTTTTTTTTTTGTCTTTTTTTGTCTTTTTCCGTGTCCGGCAACGGATCGCAACCCTCAGTGTTGCCCCCGTACCAGACCGGGGACCGGCAACGGGATCGCA
>NW_007728084.1:222884-229912 GCF_000696425.1 Galeopterus variegatus | reverse complement strand
CGGCAATGGGATTGCAACCCTCGGCGTTGCCCCCGCGCCTCGCTCAGCCAGTGAGCGGGAATCGGTCCGTATGCGGGATCCGAACCCTCGGGCGGGAGCGCCGCCGCGCTTCCCAAGCGGCGCACTATCCAGTGCGCCACCGGGCCGGCCCTGGAGTGATCTTTTGAAAATGAGAAAGAATCTTGTACTTTTCCTACTTAAAATCTGTTGTCACTGACTTCCCATTGCCTTTGGAATAGAATTCAGACTTTATACCATGGCTTTAAAGCTTGGTGTGATCTGGCCCTGGGCTTCCTGTCTGCCTGGCCACACCAATCCTGAGCGACTCTTTTCCCCGACTTGCCATGCTGTAGCCATACTGGCTTCTTCTAGGGCTCAGACTCCTATCTTGTTGTGTGCCAAGTTCTTTATCTCTTCTAGTTATTTGTACAAGCTACTCCCTCTGTGCATACATAGTACCTTCCCCTACCTTTCACCTGGCTAACTTCTCATCTTTTAGGTTTTACCTCAGCTTTTTGCAGAGGAGCCTTCTGTGACCTCCTCCACTATATTAGGGCCATCCTGCATTTTTTTTTCTAGCCCTTGACACAATTGGTTAGTAGTTACTTGTGTATTTGTACAGTATCCATCACCCATACAAACTCTGTGAGGGCAAAATCCATTCTGTGGTTTGTTTACCATTGCACCCCCAGTGCCTGACAGTCCTGAGCACATAGATAGCACACAATGAATGTTTGTTAGATTTGTTGAATGAATGAGGGTCATAATTGTTTTTAATTTCTATCTTGAAAAACTTGTAATTTTTACACCATCACAGAACAAATAGGACTGTTACTCCAGCTTTACAGTTTATGTAGCTAATGTCATCTACTTTTGATAGTTCTACTACATTTTCAACTGTTAAGAAATACTCTTTGCCTTGGGAGGTTGGGACATTAAAATTGTGAATCAAGTGCTGGCCGGTTAGGTCAGTTGGTTAGAGTGCCACCTTGTAACATCAAGGTCAAGGGTTCAGATCCCCATACTGGCCAGCTGCCAGAAAAAAAAAAAAAAAAAAAAAAAAAAAAAAAAAAAAAAAAAAAAAAAAAAAAAAAAAAAACATTGTGAATCAAATCTTAAGGGAATTTTTCCTCGCTGTTGCCTGCATTTATTACGGTGACTCTGTTTAGCATGGCCTGACCAATCATCAGTTTAACAGCAGTATGGCTGCTGAGTTTTGAAATTGCAAAAACTGGTACTTTTTCCCTTGAGTTGGGCATTTGTGCCAGAGTTTAGAAGCAGCGCTCTCCTTCAGCCATGATTTGGGAAGCATCCCAATACATGCTGTTTGCATTGCAGCTGTGGGAAAGTCCACCTTTGTGAAGTTACTCACGAAAACTCACCCAGAGTGGCACGTAGCGACAGAACCTGTAGCAACATGGCAGAATATCCAGGCTACTGGCACCCAAAATGTAAGTTTTCAGTTGTGGTGGGTAGTTGGCAGGCATGGGTGAGTAATCTAATTGTGATAATTTAATTTTCTCTGAGTAGATGAGGCAGCCCAGTTTGAGTCTCCTTTTTAAAACAGCTTTATTCCAAAAAGCAGACCACATACACCAGAGAGGATATGACTTGTTGGAATATGTTTAGTTTTGATTTTTTGTGGTTTTTATATGTCTGTAAAGTGACTGCCTCTGTTTTTTGTGATTTACCAAAGGATGTCCAACCCCCCTGGTTTTGAAGATGAACTTTGTCATTCTTACCCTTAATTATTTATATTATTGTTACTGAAGCTGACCATCAGGATTAATAGTTAATTATAGTAATTTATAAAGCCTTCAAAATTGGATGGGATCTTAGAGAGCATCCTGTCACACTTCGAGTCAATGCAGAGGTGACAGCTAACATTTGTGAAACACATACAATGTGCCAGGCACTATGCTATGCAAAGCACTGTACGTTTCATTTATACATGGCTTAGGCCCTAGTGTCAGGTCTGCTGCTTTGACAAAGGCTGTAGGGTTGGTTTCAACACCAACCACATCAGTGTGAGTAGGGAAGGACCAGTCTGGACATGAACTTTAGAGGCAGCTGAGGGAGGGGCAGCCACCTGGAGCATTCATTCACTGAGTGGCTCATTCTGTTTTTTAACAACTCTTAATTGTGAGACAGTTCTTCCTTGTGTTGAGCTACATTGCCCCTCTGTGACTTTGACTCATTGGCTCAAGGTCTGCCTCTTAAGTCTTTTAACTTTTCCACGTGGCAACCCCTATATAGTTGAAGGCAATGATTTACCTACTCTTTTTCCCCTTCAGGTTTTCTCTCTTTCAAGCCAAACACCTCCAGTTTTCTTCCAGACTGTTCTTCATTCTGCAATAACTTTGTCTAAGTAATGAGCTCCAGTTTGTTTGTTTTCCACTTAGAATTTAACAAGAGTGGTATTAGAGCTGAACAGGGTGCTCTGGATGTAGTCGAAATGGTACAGAATATCACAGAACTTGTTATGGGTTCCCTTTTTCTGTTATTCCAATTCCAAAAATTTTGTTACCTTTTATGGCAGACACATCATGCTTATTGAGAATTTTGGGTTCTTAGGTTGTCTTTTTACATGCCTGTGTTTGTACTTATGAAATTAACTTTTCCATTTAGAAATAAATTATATATCTTTTTTCTAAGTATGCCACAGTTTACCTATTGGGATTTCAAAATACGTCCACAAATTGTTTGATACTCCTCCCTTCAAGAGGTGGAAGTTAATTCTCCTCCCCTTGAGTGCAGGCTGGATTTAGTGACTTGTTTCTAATGAGTAGAATGTAGCAGAAAAAAGTGTGTGACTTTCTAGGGTAGGTCGTAAAAGGCATTGTAGCTTCCATCTTGCTCTGGGGGAAGCCATCTGCCATGTCATGAAGCAGCCCTATCATGAGGCTCATGCTGCAGTGAACTGAGGCCTCCTGCCAACAGGTACGTGAGTCAGTCTTCTTGGAGGCAGTTCCTTCAGCCCCAGTCCAGCCTTGGGATGACTGTAGCCTCACCCAACATCTTGACTGAAATTTCATGAGAACCATGCAGCTAAGCTGCCTCTCAAATTCCTGCCCCATAGAAACTGAGATAATGAATGTTTTTTGTTTAAGCCACTAAATTTTGACATAATTTGTTAGGCAGCAATAAATAACTAATACTCCTATAATCCCATTATCCAGAGGTAAAATGGTTAACATTTTTATCCCTTTAGACTTCTTTCTACACAGGAGAAAATGTGTATATTTACATATACTTACATAAATGTATAAAATATACGAGTATGTACACTTGATTTTTTTAAACAAAAATTGTGATTGCAACCTGCATGTAGCTTGATAGACAAGATCTTCCTCTTTTTTTTTGACCGGTAAGGGGATCGCAACCCTTGGCATGGTGTGGTCCGCACCACGCTCAGCCAGTGAACGCACCGGCCATCCCTATATAGGATCCGAACCCGCAGCCTCAGTGCTACCAGAGCTGCACTGTCCGAGTGGGCCATGGGGCCGGCCCCAAGATCTTCCTTTCAAAGTAATGTTATTTTAATGGTTGCAGTATACTGCATAGTATGAAATATTATCATTTAGTTATTCAGTCCTCCATCTTGAATAGTTTTCTATTTTCCCCCTATTATAAACAATGTTGCAATGATGAATATCTTTGTAGTTAAATCTTTTTTCTTCTTAATAGCCAAATTTTGTGTACCCATGTATTTTCTTAGGATAATCTAGAACTGGAATTTTGATGTCCACAAATTATGCATATTGTTGACACTTGTTATGTTTTACAAAATTTTCTTCAGAAAAGTTGTACCAATTTCCTCGTATTCTCAGCAACACTGGGTATTATTACTTTTATCTTTGCCAATGTGAGAGGTAAGAAAACATTGTATTTTATTTTATATTTCTTTGATTACCAATGAGTTGAACATCTTTTTTTTTATTGTCCATTTATTGTTCTTCATCAGCGAATTGCCTATTCAAACCCCTTGCCTTTTTTTTGCAATTGAGATCTTCATGTTTTTGTAATGGCTTCATAAGAGCTCATTGTATGTTCAGTATACTCTTTGTCATATACTGCTGGTATTTTTCCCAGTTTGTCGTTTTTCTTTTACCTTTATATATGATATATTTTGCAGTATAGTACATTTACGATTTTGCATAGTCAAATCTGTTTATCTCTTTCTTTATAGTTACTGACTTTGATACTAAAGATTAGAAAAACCTCCCAAAGCCCAAGATTATAAAACACATCCACCTATATTTCTTTCTGTTGTTTTTATGGTTTTGTGCTTTATGTGACTTTAAAAGTTATAGAATTCTAATTTTATTTTTTCACAAATTGTTATCTACTTATCCCAGTAGTATTCTTGTTTAGTTTATTCCTGAATAGAATATATATTTTGTTATTGTGACTAGAATCATTTTTCCCCATCATCTTTTTAAATTGGTTGTTGCTGTTTTAAAGGAAAACGGTTGTTGTATTTGTCTTGTATGGCTTAGTTCTTGTATTAATTTTTTTCTTTTGCTTTATTTGCTTGGAGCTTTAGAAAATAGTAGTTATCTCTAAATAGTAACCATTTGGAAATTTTCCAATATCTGTATCTCATTTATTTTATTTTACTTTTTGGTGGCTGGCCCATAAGGGAGTCCAAACCCTTGACCTTGGTGTTATCAGCACCATGCTCTAACCAAGTGAGCTAACCAGCCAGCCCTTATTCTATTTCTATTTTTTTTGTTTTCTTTCATTGGGTAGAACTTCCAGAACAGTATTAAATAATAGCAGTGAGGGTAGTCACCCTTACCTTGTTCTGTCTTTAATGAAATTACCTCTGATATGTCAGTGTTAAGTTCTGTGTTTGTTATTCATTTCAATAGAACCATGTTGGGGAGGTACCCTTCTATTAGTAGGATATTAACTGTTTTTATTGGAATTTCCATCAAAAGCCTTTCTAGAATCCAGTGAGATAACCATGAGGTTTTTCTTTTTTAATATCTTAGAATTAGTTATATATTTGATAATGGTGTCATCCTCACATTTCTAGAATGAACTTTTTTGGTCATAGTATAGTACTATTCCATTAATTTGCTAATAGGTTGTTTAGAATTTCGCAAGTGTATTTATAAATTTAATTGGTATTACTATTTGTATGTACAGTTTTTGACAAGTTTTGCCATTAGGGTTATGAAAATAGATTGAGAAGCTTTCCATCTTTTTTAGCATAGGAATTACCTATTCCTTGAAGGTATGATAGAAATCATCTTTAAAATTATAAGGATTCAGTGCTATTTGAGGGGAATAGTTATTGCACAACTGTTTTCTTCCTTTGTTACTATTCAGGTTTGTTTTTTTAACCTTCTCTTGAGTCAATTTTAATAATTTTGTTTTCTTAGAAAATTGCCTTTTTATTGACATTTTCAAATTTAATAATATAAAATTAGTACATGTATTCTTTTATACTTCATTTTTTTTGTTTTGTTTTGTTTTGGGTGGCTGGCTGGTATGGGGATCCGAACCCTTGACCTTGGTGTTATAACACCATGCTCTAATCAATTGAGCTAACCAGCCAGCCCTCTTCTATACTTTAAACTCTTATGTATCCAGAATTACTGTATCTTGTCTGATGTTGCTTATTTGTGTGAATATTTTGGAAGAGAATAGATTTGATAGATGATTGTCTATTTTATTTGCCCTTTTTTTTTTTTTAAAAGATGACCGGTAAGGGGATCTTAACCCTTGGCTTGGTGTTGTCAGCACCACGCTCACCCAGTGAGCAACCGGCCATCCCTATATGGGATCCGAACCCATGGCCTTGGTGTTATCAGCACCGCACTCTCCCGAGTGAGCCACAGGCCGGCCCCTATTTGCCCTTTTTTAAAAGATCTAATTAATAGATTTTATTTTTGAATTCTGTAGGGACTTGCATTCTAGTTCATTAATTTTTGTCTTTAAATTTATTCATTTCTTTCTCAGACTTTCTTTGCATTTTTGGGGTCAAATGATCAGTTCACATATTTTTTCCTTTTTTCCTGACTTGGTACTAAAAGCATTTGCAACTGGGAATTTTCTTCATGAAATTAAACTTTGACTCTGTCGTCAAGATTTTGACATAAAAGGTTTTACTGAGATTTCCAAAGAGTTTATTATTGTAGTTTTGATCTATTCTTTGCCCAAGAATTGTTTTAAAAGTAATTTACATTTTTGAGTATATTTTGTTGTGTACATTATTCTATTATTTATTTCTAGTTTTATTTTGTTATGGTCAGACAATATTACTTCCCAAGATTTTCTTTATGGCTTACATATGATCAGTTTTGGTACATGAACTGTGATCTTTTAAGAAAAATGTTATCTATGAGGTATGAAATTTGTGACGTATTTTATCATTCTAATGTGCCACTGATTGTAAGATACAGAATCAATTTAATAACACTTCTAAGGAATAATTAACATGTCTGTTAAGTTTAATTTAATAATCATTTTAAGATGTATGCCAGTTTCAGATATGTGAGAAGAAAAGATTTAGTTCTCCAAGTTCTTGTTTTTGGGGCTGACCTTTCCTTTTAAATTGAGAGAAGTGTGTTAAAATTTGTGCTTTTATTGTATTTTGTTTGGCCTTGCTCTATATTTGTATATTTCAGTGCTTTATTACTCACTGTAAGAAGGCTCCTGACTTCTTTGTGAGTCTTTATTAGTTCATTAGTATTTTTAAAAACCCTCTTGTAGCATTTAAGGTTTTTTTTCCTTGATACACTTTGACACATGGGCTTTCTTTTTATTTGCATCTGCTTGGTGAATTTTGCTGTCACTTTGTTTTCAACCAATCTGTGTCATTTTGTTTTAGATGTTTCTCTCAGGAACAGAATTTTTAGTTTTTTACCCAACCTGAGGGTTTGCCTTTCCTGGGGATCTTTCTCCTTTATTATGATTACATTTAATTTATTTCTGCCATCTTATTTTGTGCTTTCATCTTTTTTTTTTTTTTTCCGTTAAATTTTTATTTTGTCAATATACAATGTATTTGATTATTA
>NW_007728084.1:218248-220005 GCF_000696425.1 Galeopterus variegatus | reverse complement strand
ACCTCCCCTGCCCCCCCGATGCTGGCCGGGGGCTCCCCACGACACCAGCCCCACCAGAGATCCGCGGGTGGAGTGGGATTGGTGGCAGGTCCACAGGACCCGGGGGGGCCCCGCGCTGAGGCACACAAGTGGCACGGCTCAGTGAGTAGCCGCGCCAAGCGAAGATGGCTGGCCTGCCCGATCTGAGCTGGCCAGCTCCGCCACCACCGGAGAAAATGGAGGCAGCGCTGATGCCGGTGCCTAGCCTGGTGTGGTAGGCGGGAGCCGGGCGGGCGTTTGCCCCACAAGTGGGGCTGGGCTGGGGGTCACTCACAGAGCTCCCAGAGCTGGGCCGGTCCAGCGCCTTCCTCTCCGTCTCTGCGTCCCCGCTGCCGTCTTTCCTGGCCTTTGTTGCCTCGGGCTGCTCGCTCAGTCTCCCGGGGCAGTTGGGGCACTCTCAGGAATCTTCTTTTGTATCGCCCTAAAACCTCGAGACTGTAGTTGCTTTTTTTCGTTGTAGATTAGTTGATCAGTGATTTATTCATTTTTTGTTGCTCTTGGAAATGCAAATAGTACTCTGGCAGCACAGCACACACTTCTCAGGCTCGCTCTGTCTTCTGGCACGCTCGCTCCAGACCCGTCGCCATCTTGAAGCCTCAGGACTGGTGCTTTCTGTTTGTTTCACAGTCCCAGACTCATCTTCCACCTTTCTCTCTCAATCACAGGAGCCATGAAGAGGCAACCCAAGTCTTCTGAGCCTCTGTACCCATACCTAGCACAGGTCTACCTTTCTGTTTTTCTTTTGTTGTATTTAAATTTTTCTTTCATTTTTCTCCCCTTAATTCATATTGACAATTTACTATTTTTATTCTACCAGTGGTAACATTAAAACTAAAATATGCATGTTTAAACCAATGTTAATGGAATGTCTGTCAAAGAAAAAAGACTCATGCTTTTTTATTACCTTCTTTTTCAGCCTTTATCCCCTAGCTATCCTGAAATCATGTGACATTTCAAAGATTCATAATATTTTTGCAGTATAAAATTTCTCATTTAACAATAATTCTTAAATTGGCATTAAACTGCATAACCACACTAATAATAGTTACTTTATACTAAACTCTGTTCTCCTGGCTTATCACTAACCACTCTTTTCTCATCACCACATCTTCCCATTTCTGAATTCTTTATTTTGATTCATTTTCCAGTTGGCTGGAATACAGTCTAGAGAAATTTTTTTTTCAACAAGTGTGTGTGTTTTATATAATTCCTGAGTGAGTGCTTGTCTAAAACTGTCTTCCTTTTATATTATTGTCTAAAATTATCTTTCTTTTCTTTATATTGCCCTGAAATATCAAAGGTAAGTTCTGTTGTATAGAAGCACTATATGGTTCTGATTCTTTTTTCTTAATAAATAATTTATGTTTTTCCCCTTCATTAGGTGTTTTTTGTTTGCTTTTTGTTTTGTTTTTTAATGAACTGTTGACATTTTTCAAGGGTAGTGCATATATATATGTGTGTGTGTGTGAATTGCTGTATATATAAGTGTATATAAAATCTTTTCTGTTGGGGCCGGCCCGGTGGCGCACTGGATAGTGCGCCGCTTGGGAAGCGCGGCGGCGCTCCCGTCCGAGGGTTCGGATCCCACATACAGACCGGCTCCCGCTCACTGGCTGAGCGAGGCGCGGGAGCAACACCGAGGCTTGCGATCCCATTGCCGGTCCCCGGTCCGGTGCGGGGGCAACACTGAGGGTTGCGATCCGTTGCTGGACACGGAA
>NW_007728084.1:180385-218238 GCF_000696425.1 Galeopterus variegatus | reverse complement strand
ATATATATGTGTGTGTGTGTGAATTGCTGTATATATAAGTGTATATAAAATCTTTTCTGTTATTTGGTGAATTTCTCTGGTGGAAAGTTTCATGTCTCAGAAACTAATTTTTTCCTTCATTTTAGCTTCTTTTTCATCTGATCAGTTCCCTCTGAGTAGAACTCCTAGTTGTACCATGTTTTTGTTTCAAAATGCCTAGAGATAGCATATATTTCTATTAGACAGTGATTTTTAGTGATGAGAGAAACACACACCTTATGAGTAGGGGGCTTTCTGTACTTATCTTGTTTTCTGTTGGGGGTGGCATTTCACCTCTCTGGACTGTTGTCTCTTGAGAAGGAAAATTGTTTCCTTGATTAGGTAGTTTTGTCTGAGCTAGGGGTACTTTGAAGTTGCAGGAGATCATTTTGGCCTGTTTGGAAAGTTGTTTGACATAAATTTCATTAATGGCTGTGAGGTGGTACACAAGTGACATTACATCTTAATGTATCTTTCTAGAGGAAAGAAAGAAAAAGCAAAAAATACCCCACCACTACATTACAACATATATTGGATCTCCTTTTAGCCTGCATGTCTTTTCGGTTTTGGTTTTTTTTTTCATAATTTTCTGCTCGTTTTTTCCTCTCAATTTAGGGAGAATCTTTTATGCTGATAATCTATATGGATCTTCTAATTCACTAATTAGGTGTACCACAGTATACAGCTAGTTACTGTTTTATTGGGTGTTTTACTTCAGCAATTGCATTTTTCATCTCTAAGAATGTTATTCTTTTAATATTGCTCCTTTTTCATGACAGCCTATTCTTGTTTTATCAATGAGGCAATATTTTGGGTTTCATTGAAATTTTTCTGTTTTTTCCTATTTCTGGCAACAGCTCTGTCTGAACGCACAGATTGGTCTTTTTGGATTGCTGAATATTTTTATATCCAATTATTGACCCTCTATTTGTTTATGCATTTAGAGGGATGTTTGTATTTGTTATGTAGCTGAGATGGGTTCTTTCAGAATTTGTATGGGTCCCTGTACAGTTTTTATTCCGGAACAGTCTCCCTTTGGTAGCCCAAAGCCTGCTGGTGCAATAGCCCCCTCCCAGTCAACCTACTGCATCTGCCAGCACAGTGCCCCACTCCATCATGCAGTCTCTGAACTGTGCCGCTCCCCCGCGGTCTCTAGTGATACCACCTAAGACCTGAGGAGATTCAAATTTGTCCCCCTGCTCTTAGTCAGGGGCCATTTGTGAGGCTAGTATGTGTGTTTGTGGGTCAGGGGATTGGAAAGAGGGAAATCCGAAACACACCTCTGAGTTAAATGGTTTTCTAAAGGTCCACTCTGCTCTACATGCATTGCTCCCACTGAAGCCTTTCAAAGGGCTGGAACCCTTCTTTAGAATCTAAGTGTGCTATTTTGCCAACTTGGACTATTTGTCGTCTAATCTTTTTTCCCCTCCTGTATCTTTGTCTCCACCTTAAGTGCTGTCTTCTTAATCCCCATTTCCATCTGTGGAAATTCCATGCATTATTTACTTGCCAGCTTAATTCCCCTTTTTTCCAGAAATTTCCTGAGATTCCCTCCATCATACATGATTGTCCCTTCATCACGTGATTGTCTCTTCATCACATGTTCTACCTTATATTCTAGCTTTTTATATGCTCGTCACCCTCTTCCCTTTTGCATTGTGAGCTCTTTGAGTTAAGGAACGATGTCTTGTTAACCATTATATGGAGAGATTTTGAATGAAGAGGTTAGAGGAAGCCGGGTTTGAGTTCCTATTCAACACTTAATCACCATGAGATCTTGGACAAGTAAGTTATTTAACCTCTGAGTAGATTTTCCCCTCTGGAAAATGGGCATAACAACAGCACCTACCTCATGAAGCTGTTGTGTGGAGATTAAAGGAGATAACATAGCACAGGGAACATTGAAATAAATGTTAGTTCCTTTTTCTGTACCTCTTACAGCACCTAGCCCGTGTAGTGTCTTATCCACGTAGGCCTTCAATTAATGGTGATTGAGTGAATAAATGCAGATTAAAAGTGTTTTGTGCAAAACTCACTTTTGCATTGAGTCAGTAATAAGCCAAGAAAAGAATCCAGGGCTCCTGAGAATCCCACACGTGTACTCACCTGCACATGCCATGTAAGTGAATCTCTTCAAGTTGCTTTTATAGAGTCTTAAGAATGGAGGAGGAAGGTTTTGTTTTAGCTTCTTTGTTTGAACAAATTGTAGCCCTTCTGTGAAAGATGTAGAATTCTATTTAGTTCGTTGGTTGGTTGTTGATTTTCCCATTAAGCAGTTGCTTTCTTGTCTGCCTTGAAGTTTTATAAACACATGGCCACAGAGGAAGCTCAAAAGAGAGGCAACACAGCATTATAGTGGAAAGATTTGACAATGTAGAATTTTAAATTGTTCTTGATTGGTAACTCCTCCCCAGACAGATTCCACAAATCCATCAATCAGTGAATGTGTTAATTTTACGTATAGTTCTTTCTCAGCTCTTTTCTGTTATATTAAAGGTGGCATATCATCTCCTTCTATCAGATTCTTGTCTGATAAGGTAGGAAAATGTCTTCCCTGATTATGTAGCTACAACTAAGGTGAGAGATCTGATTGTATTTTTTTAGTGGAAGGAAACTTGTAATTCTTTCTCTCAATGATCATTAATCCTGCTTGTGAGAGGGCAGGGGTGTACACCATGAAGTAAGTATGCCTTCTATGGAATTCTCTTCTTTTGTAATCTCCCTCCAGGCCTGCACTACCCAAAGTCTTGGAAACTTGCTGGATATGATGTACCAGGAGCCAGCACGATGGTCCTACACATTCCAGACATTTTCCTTTATGAGTCGCTTGAAAGTACAGCTGGAGCCCTTCACTGAGAAGCTCTTGAAGGCTGAGAAGCCTGTACAGATCTTTGAGAGGTCTGTGTACAGTGACAGGTACGATGCTAAGCCCTCTGCCAGTCGCAGACCCCAGGCTCAGTTTTGTGTGTTTGCTGTTCTTGCATGCACTGCTCTAGTCATTGAAAATTGTACTTTGAAAAATTATCTTTTTTTTTTTTTCCTTTTTTTGTCTTTTTTACTGACTGGTAACGGGATCGCAACCCTTGGTGTTGCGCCCGCACCGCGCTCAGCCAGTGAGTGGGAACCGGTCTCCACGTGGGATCCGAACCCTCGGCGGGAGCGCCGCCGCACTCCCAAGCGGCGCACTCTCCAGTGCGCCACTGGGCCGGCCCCAAAATTATCTTTTTTTAAAGACAATATTATGCATGTTTTTCCAGAGTTGTAATTCTACTGAGTTATCATATGTCAAGGAAGAAAATTGTGTTTTTCATAAACTGAATGCATTAAATTTCCCACATCGTCACTGATTATCTTAGGTTTTCTTATTTTCTGGCGTAGAGGCAGGTGGGTAGCTATCTAGTATAACCTTTACATGCTAAAAGGCACAGAATATACACTTATGTAGCAGTGTATGTTCTAGGAAACCAAATAAATCAGCGGTTGGTTATAAGCTTTAAGAAAAAATCAGAATTAAAGTTTGTGTTCCTAAAACAACACAAGAGATGGAGTCATCCTTTTTCATTCTTCAAGAAAGTATGTTTAGGCAGAAATAGCACATATGTGAAATTGGCTTCTGTCTTGGATTTAGCCTTTTTTGACCCCTTCTCATGTGAAGGGCTTATTGCTGGCCAGAGTCTGTAGTGGACATCCAGTTCCTATGTCAATATATGTAAAATAAATATTGCCAGATTCTCTTTATAAAAGCTAAACATGTGAGTTACAAATGGTTGGGCTGTGGGTTTTAGTTCTTTTTCAGTTGTTGGGTACATGACAGCCTGATTTCCTCTCTTCTTCCAAGCCATGCCTCTCGGACTAGGAAGTTGAATTACATATAACCATCTGTGGTGCTTGGAAACATTCACAGTTGGTCTTTTGATTTCTAGCCCCTTAGTGAGGTAGGCATGTGAGACCCCTCAGAGGAAAACAGAAAAGTAGAAATACTTTGTTAATTAGAAATGCTTTGTTAAGAAGTTTCATGGATCTTAACATTTATTTATGAAGGAAGAAATAAGAATTGATTACACTGTGGACAGCTACAACATTGTTGGTGTTTTCTTCAGAGGGGGCATTTTTGAGACAGAAAGGATAACTAATTACAAATTCTAATCCTGAGGGTAAGTCAGATCCTTTCTATTCTTTTAAAAATTCATTTATGTGTTCACTAATCACAGATTAATAAATAATTAATAATTAATGCCTCCTGAATTCAGGCACCAGGACTGTAGCCCCGGGGCTACAGCATTAAATAAGGCAGACCCAGTCCCTGCCTTCATATGGATGGTAGTCTAACAGGGACTGAACACATGCTCACAGGTGATGTGTGTTCCAGAGGAGGATCATGGGTTATTTGGGGGAATGGGTTACAGGGAGAAAGAAATCTAAGTCTTTTCTGTTGGAGTTAAAGGAAACACTAGCATGTGATTTTAGAGCAGAGGCCCTGAGTCCTAGGCCCTTAAGCCCTGTTCCTCCCTGCAGCTCCTGCATTCAGTCTGCAGTGGTTCCCTCCCCCTTAGCCCTTAGCACTGCACCCTTCTACCCCCTCTTGCCCTGTCACCACCAGCTTTGGAGAAATAAAGGGAGTGCTCATCCTCAAGAGAAGCAAGGGCCCCATTTGTAGGACTTACTAACGGATTTTTTATTTCTTTTTATAAGATCTTAATTCTATCTACTAGTTATCTGTGAAGAAGCTGAAAACATTTTTCAGAACTTGAGTTACAAAAGTCGCCATTTTCTTTGTTGCCTTCAGCTGGACTATAGCGAAACCATTCCAGACTGGGAACTTTACTTTTGTAGTTTCTAAATTAGCTTCTTCATAGCCTAGCAAAAAGCAGTTATAATAATAACTGAGGTATCTTGAATACTATGTGCCAGTCACTCTTCCAAGCACTTTGTGAGTATTACATACAGTCATCACAACAACGGGCTGAGAGTCTTGCCCAAGGTGACATAGCTAGTGCATATTGCAGCCAGAATAAGATGCTGGAAGTTACCCTGGAATCTATTCTCTTAATGGTGACACTCACAGCCTTGCAGCCTGCACTTCCCTGAGCCATTTGTACAGAATGATTCTGAATTTCATTTTCCTAGAAGTGGCCTGTTGCTGAACGTTGCCTTAGAAACTGGAGTCCATTGTTTAGGATGTAAATTGTGTTTTGTGTCAGGATGTCTGAGGTTTCAAAGCAGAATTGACCCTTCTGAAGCAATGGTTTCTGTTTAACTATGATTTCCTATTTACCAGATGCTCCTTTAGTTGTGGAAGTAAGCAAAGGGCAAAGCTAGTTTGATTTTTAGTTTTAGCTTTCTTATATCTGAATTAGAAGCTCACCAGCAGAGGAAGCAAGCAAACAAGATCTCATATGTACTTTGGAGCAGGGTCTGCTTTCTTGGTAATACTGAAGTTAGCTTATCTGAATTAGAAGCTCACCAGCAGAGGAAGCAAGCAAACAAGATCTCATATGTAACAAACAAGATCTCATATGTACTTTGGAGCAGGGTCTGCTTTCTTGGTAATACTGAAGTTAGCAGGAAATATATTTCCTGTTCCATGATGACATCACATAAGTACAGTTTTTTTCTCTTCTCCTTAATTAGACAAAAGGATGGCTCAGCAGCCTGGAGACTCAGAAGCTCTCGGTCCTTAAATGAAATGTAGTGGGTCGCTTTATACTAGATTCACTTGGTTTTTTTTTTGTTTATTTGTTTTAGGCCTTGCTGTAATAATAAGGAAATCTCAAAAGTTACAGTTTACATATACCATTTGCTATATGTTCTAACTGATTTCTAGCAGGGAAAATTGTTAGAGACCAGTTATATTCTCTTCTAATGTCTCTTTTCTCCCAGTGAGTGAATCCATCTGGAAAGCTGTGATTTCAGCCTCTAAATCTAGATGCTATTTTCCATCTTAGTGTTGAGCAGGGAGGGAGATACAGGTTAAGAATTCAGATTTCTTAAGGATTGATGAGGATCTAGAAAGGTTAAGTGATTTGAACAGACATGGGACAAGTTGGTGATTGATTTTTCTGCTTCTCTCTCTCTTGTGCCTTTCATTCCATTTCCCATTCTTCCCCGGCTCCCCTCCTTCCCCCACCCTCCCAATCCCTCTCCCATCCCACTTACATTTCCAACCAGGTATATCTTTGCAAAGAATCTTTTTGAAAATGGTTCCCTCAGTGACATCGAATGGCATATCTATCAGGACTGGCATTCTTTTCTCCTGCGGGAGTTTGCCAGCCGGCTCACATTACATGGCTTCATCTACCTCCAGGCTACTCCCCAGGTAACACAGAACCTAAAGCCTTAGACTTTTGGGCCATATGAAACCTAAGAGGTGACATTCTCTAAGCCACTAATTTTTCTGTTTGGAGAGATTAGAGCGTGGGCATTGTCGAGAGCACAGAGAGCAATGAGTGAACCCTCTCCCACTCTAGTGTTGAGCACCCTGTTTCCCACAGGCTTTGTGCAGCATAGTGCTAGAGCAATTGACTAGGCATTAAAGGGTCCCTCTTGATATAGCAAAAACATAGAGCAAATTGGGCATTATCTTTATCACCCAGGGTTTGCAGGTTGGATACTCTGACCTGTAGCCAGTTACCTCAGGTCTTCCTTCCCTGACTGGATCATCAGAGTCTGTAGTGGTCTTGATGGTTTCCTGAAAAGGATGTGGGAAGGAAGATAAGGAGAGTTTCTTCACCTCATCCTGATACTGCCCTAATTTATGGCCCCTTTTTGAACCTTGAGGATGCCATTGCTGAGGCAGGAAGGACTACAGAAGTTGCATTGCATGACTCCCTGACTTGGGCTTTGGAACCAGCCCAGCACACAATAGGGTGATGTCATGGCAGGAGCACTGAAGTCTCTGGAGATAGCAGTGGTCCTTGGTCTCTGCTGACTGCCAGTGATCTTGGGCAGCCCCTTGAAATCTTTCCACTGGAGGGGTTCTTGTTTGAAAAATCTATTGGTTCAGTCAAATGGTTTCTTAGGGCTCTTCTGGAGTGGGATTTTGAGTCAAGGTGAGAGGTATTTTTTGAGAGATGTGTTGCTCTCAGCTTTTTAGACATATATCTAGTATATAGTCAAATGCCAGGTATAGCACGTAATCTTAGAAGGAGAGAAAGCTGTCTTCACGCCAGAGGCCATGGTTTTTAGAGATGGGACTAAGCCTTGCAGACAGAAGGGAATCTGAGCAGAGTCAGAGGATAAGTAGGAGAGCCCCTGTCCCATAGACTCCCAGGAGACAGAGAGGAGACGACTAGAAACAAGGTCCATGCTTCAGTAAGGTGGCAGCTAGGAAAGATGCCCTTGAATGTGACTGGAACCAGATATTAGAGATCTTTGTGTCAAGAGTTTCTGGAGATGAAAAAGAAGCTAGATCATAGGAGGCAATAAGAGACTCCACAGAAATAAGTAGGGTCTAAGGTCTAAAATGAAACTGAACTAGAGATTCAGTGAGGTCAGAGAGCTGAGAAGCTCCCATGAAAAGAACCAAGCTGAAGTTAGATGCATTAATTGCATGTCGGCCCTCTGGGTCACATTTATGTGACTTCTTTCATCATTGCCTGGGAACAGGAATAGAAGAAGCAAATTATGAAGGTGATTATACTTTAGGGGTAGGGATTAGGGGAAGAGGAGCCCCCTGCCAAAAAGGACAGCTTGAAGTAGCAGACTGTAGGGTTCAGAGTGAGAGAAGTCCTGGCCCCCAGGAGAAGTGAGAGTGCTGTGGAGTTGGACTGAGTGAGGATTTTGATTGGAATTTGAAGAGGTGACATGTTTCCCATGGGAGTTGTGGGACGGCTGGACTGAAGGAAGCATGAGGACTGAGCATTAGGAGTGAGAGCACTGACCTAACCTTTTCCAAGAGAAACAGAACTGCAGCACCGTTACCTCGGTGCCATGAAAACTGTGTTGGGGAGGAGTGAAGGAGGAAGTGGGCTGACTCATTCCTGGGAGCGAAACCAGGCTTCCTGGCCAGCTGCAGAGGCCCTTGTTTCTGGAGAGTGGAGGGGTTGGACCCAGACACGGACCCAGCAAAGAAAGCAAGAAAGTCTTCACTTTTCTTATTTGTGCACTGCAAATGACTTTGAGAGAAGGAGACAGGGATGATGATGGTGATTATCACTATTATTGTCATTGGGGGGCTGATATATCTTTTTGGAGAGGCTAATTAAAGTATTTCAGTAGGGGTAGAATGAGGGAAGTTGAAGGATGATTGCAACTTAACGGCAGAAAAGAAAAACAGTTCATTGGTGTGGGGATTGAATAGGAATTGTAGTGCTATTTTGATGACATTAGAGCCAGGGACCCAGGAATGCCCATATCTTTCCATGAAGTCACCCTTGACCTTTTCTGTGACATTCACTGGTAATTATACCCAAGGGATGGCAGAACAGAAGTTAAAATATCTCCATGTAAAAAGCTGTGAAAGTGCCAGTACAGCATTCTAGTAAATACTGAGTTTAGAGCACGTGAGATGGACCTCCGTAGGGTCTTCTGCTCCTTTCCACTTATTCTTCCCTAAATTCTAAATAGCAAGCAGGCCAGCAATAAAAAAAATCAGAAGAGGAATGACTGGGCCTCAGTGTTCCCACCCAGCTCCTTGGAGTAAGGAAGAGAGAGTGCAGTTGGCTAGTGTGCCTCAAAGGGCAAGCCCCACCTGGGACTGTTGCAGCATGGAGACAGCATGCAGGAAATACATAGGAACAAATAGCACCTGGGATTGGGCTTGGGAGGCACAGTGACCAAATCCACTAGCCAACACTGTCCAGTTCCCGTCTCTGACTCCACGCAACCAGAACAGCAGCTCTTCTTCTTGGGTGGGGCAGGTTAAGGAGAAGATTGGCAAAAGAATTCCTCCCCTCCCATTTCAACCATACTGTCTTTTCTTTGTTTTGGCAGCTGGCCAGTAAGGGGATCTGAACCCTTGACCTTGGTGTTATCAGCACCATGTTCTAACCAAGTAAGCTAACTGGCCAGCCCTACAATACACTGTCTTTTCTATTCACATTCAGTTGTGTCTTCCCCATGAGGACTGAGATGAACAGGGGCCAGACTAAAGCACTGTTTGCACTGTTTTTTAAAAATAGTTTGTTGTAACCATATCAGTAAAGCAAGAATTACACCAAATACTCAAAATAGGAGTTTACTAGACTTATGCAGGGGGGGAATGTTTGCTCTGTTAAGCAAAGTAATAGTAAAAAGGGAAATGTTAGCTTATTTAGATAGGGAGCAATGTTAGCATTAATGTTTGCAAGCAAAGAATGATTATAAATAGCTTTTATAAAAAGAATTGTTCTGCCCTTGTGTATACTTGAAAACATAAAGCCACATTAAAAAAAATATTCATTTTCACTAATTCAGACAATATTTTTTCTCTTAGAGAGAAAAATTAGGTAGCTTTGATATGTTTGGAAATCATAAAGCTGGTGGTAATATAAATCGGTTAGCCTCTAAGGAGACAGTTCAGTAGTATTGTAATAGCAAGTGCACATATCTTTTGACCAATTAATCATGCTCCTTGGAATTTACTCCATAGATATGTTCACACACGGGCAGAAGGAACTGTGTGCAAGGCAGCATGGTTTGTAATGGCAAATTATTGGAAACAACCCAAGTGTTCATCAGCAGGGACTGGTTGAATATATCATGTTTCAACCATACACTGGAAAACTCTGAAGCCATAAAAAAGAATTGAGAAAGTTCTTTCTGGTGTGGTGTTTAACAGTCTCTAAGACATATTGCTAGTAAAGAAAAACAAGAACAGTGCACGGTGGGATAACCTTTTATAAAAAGCTTCTTCAAAAAGTTTGTGGAAAAATAGAATTAAAAGATAGTACAAATCTTTCCATGAACGTTCTGAGGTACCATCATGCATATATTCGAAAGAAAAGGTGGGGG
The DNA here is from genome assembly GCF_000696425.1 of Galeopterus variegatus. Taxonomy (NCBI): domain Eukaryota; kingdom Metazoa; phylum Chordata; class Mammalia; order Dermoptera; family Cynocephalidae; genus Galeopterus; species Galeopterus variegatus. The sequence goes on along the minus strand of NW_007728084.1, from coordinate 208,290 downwards.
TAAGAATGAATAAAATATTTCTGGAAGTATACAAAAAAATTAATCTGTTGGTTGTCGATGGGGATAAGAACTAGGTAGCTAGAAGTGAGGGGTGTATTTAAAAAGCTGTGGGATTAGGAAAGGAGGGGAACAAGGGGGAAAGGTCTGTAAGCCTTTAGCAGTGAGGGTGGGGCTGCAGAGGTAGAAAGAAAGAAGGAAAGAAAAAGAGGGAGGTTCAGAGTGAAGGAAAGTAGAAATGGAAAGGATGAAAGGAGAAAAAGATAAATGGAGATGGAGAGACTAGACCAGAAATTAAAATGTTAAATGAATATGTGCAACAAATATTTATTGACCACCTACTCAGTCAGATCCCATGCTCAGCCTTGAATAAGACAGATGCTGGCCCTGCTTCTCGGGTATGCCCCAGTCACTTTGCCCTCATAGTGCCCTGTGCAGATCTCCTCTGTCCTCTGATTCATCCAAAATACCACCGGTGGTCTGTGTTTCCCCAGAGCCTTGCACAGTGCTTGGCTCTGGGAGTGGTGGTCAGTAGGCTGGTGGCAGAGGTAAAAGGGGAGCTCCACAGCAGTGGGAATTTGAGAGTATCCTGCCTCTTCTTTGAAACACTGCTCTGAACACTGAAGTCCACGCTACTCCATAACTCCCTTATCTGAACTGCTGCACTTGGGCTCCAAACTTCATAGTTTGGCCCTTGATTTGCTATTTTTCATATATTTTACTTATTGTCAAACTAAATTATAAAATTCAAGGGGCAGGAACTTTATCTAAGTTTGGGACAATTATTAATTGACTAGGGAAAGGAAAAATGAGAAGAGATAAGAGCTAAAAGTATTAACCTGTTAGATCTGTCTCTGTTCATCAGTTTGAAAAGTTGGACGAAAGGTCATAAATGAAATTTGTTTATAAGAGTTTGTTTCCTTAGAGGAAAGGCAAGACAAGAGGGAAACAGCAAAGACCTCAAGTCTTTGGAAATATTGTGTACTATATTTGGGAATAAAGTTTAGTTATTTGAAAGAGAGAAGTCCTAAATCAGTGGGTTAATCCATCTATTCTTCCCAGGACAGATGACATTGAATAATGAAATGTTTGCTAGGCAGAGGAAGGAACAAGGGCAATTGAGGCAAAACAAACATTTGGAGCAAAAGTTTTGAGGTATGAAAGCACTTGGCCTGTCCCACAGGAAGGAGGTTGGTTGGGCTAGCGTGAGTCCAGGGGAGGAGCTAAGGAAGTTGAGAAGGAGGAGGGGTGACCTTATGTGACAAGTAAAGAAGAAGACATCATTCTCTGAACATTTGTGCTTCAGACTTTTCTACCAGATGAATAGAGAGTAGAAATATGCACACCCTGCAAAGGGGGAAGGGAGGAGTGTTAGTCTCAAGCCTGGCTTTTTGTTTTTCCTGTGTTTTTTCTTTTACCTATGTAGATTTTGTATTCTACTCGAGTGAGTGTTTGGCATGATATGAAAAATGTTTCAGTTACTGCCATTTTTCTTTTTCTCTTTTTTTGGACCAGGGTGAGGGGGTGGGGTGCAGGCAGTGTGGCTGGCTGGTACAGGGATCAAACCCTGGACCTTGGTGTCATCAGCACCATGCTCTACCCAACTGAGCTAACTGGTCAGGCTTCAAATTACTACTATTTTCTAATATGATGCTACTTATACTTCCTTGAGCTCTGAGGTTATGGCTATAGGTAGTAAGGGGTCTGTGAAGTATTTTAAGAAAGGAAAGTAATGCCATTATATTGCAGTACTATGGAAGAGTGGACTGGAAGGGACAAACCGGAAGGAGAGAACAACTTTTGCCGGGAGTTTGACATGTCTTACCTCGGTGAATCCTGACAGTGACCTGTGGGGTGGGTGGAGGATGAGGAAATGGAAGCCCGCTTTGTACATGATTGCACCGCTAGTACACGGTGAAGACAGGAGTTTACTCCTGGACTTCCTGACTCTAAGGCCCGTGCTCTTTCCATATACTGCTCCACCTCCATGAGGCAGAGTCAGAAGGCTCTTACCATAGTCCAGAGGTGATGGGGAATAGGGCAGAGCTGAGAGGAGGCAAGGAAAGAACCAGCTGGAGAAAGCGTGGAGAGAATTTAGTGACTTTCTAGGTGAGGTTGAGAGGAGGAGAGAGAGAGGTAATTCCAGGTCCCTGTCTCAGATACTGAGTGGATGATGTTTGCCATTAGCCAGCTTAAGATACTCCAGAGAAAGAGCAGGTTTAATGTAGAGGTAGAGAGAATGGTGTATGTCTTCTGGTTGAATAAGGAAAGAAGACAGCAGAAGCAAAGTCATGGCTTCTAGTATCCAAGAGAGACATTATGAGTGGGTCTCAGAGTCCCCAAGACTGTCTTATAACAGCCAAAACAGCAAAAGAGCTTAATGGAGGTTGGGGTATTGTCTTTTAGATTTGTTTGAAGAGACTGTACCGGAGGGCCAGGGAGGAAGAGAAAGGAATCGAGCTGGCTTATCTTGAGCAGCTTCATGGTCAACACGAAGCCTGGTTTGTTGACAAGACAACTAAGTAAGTGGGAAGAAGAGCAGTATCAGACTGAGACTGCCTCCCTACAGCCAGTTGTCAAAAACAAGAAGTTCAACATGCAACCCCTTGAGAAGGTTCAGAATGTACTGGAAATGGTTGGAAATGTGAGGCATTTTCCAACTCAGAAATTTAATATTGGATATAATCTGTATATTCCAAGGGACTTTTTATTGGATTCTATTTCTCCAGCTTTTTCTTGTTCTTTTTAATGCTTCCCTAGATTAAACATTGTGATTGGTGATGGAGATAGTTGGCTCAGGGTGAAGGGCTGAAAAATTTCAGAGAAATTGTTGATTTTACTAAGTTGACATTTCTAGTTTCTGCCTGTCCTCCCTTCAGGCTTGATATGTTGTCCACTTAAAATTTTTGGAGCTCTGACCTTCAATGTCAGTCTCAAGACTAAAGAGAAATCTCAACCTTCCTCTTTCCAGCCAACTTTATTGAACTCTTTTTTAAAAATGCTGTTTACATGGAGTTTCATTGAGAAGCCACGTGAATTTAGATCTCTGAATTAAGACTTGGTTAGTAGTATGTGAAACTTGGCTCAAGATTTCTTTTTTTCTCTCCCCCACATGTTCATACTTCTTACAGGCTCCACTTTGAGGATCTGTTGAACATTCCAGTGCTGGTGTTGGATGTCAATGATGACTTTTCTGAAGTAACCAAACAAGAAGAACTTATTAGAAAGGTGGGAAGGACTTTAACTCCTGGTGTCTAGTGGTTTTCTTTTGTTGGACTTTTATCTTTCTGGTCTTCGCTTCAAAGTTCAGTATAATGGGTCTTGTGCTTTGCATCTCAAATTGCATTTTATACTCCAAAGCCTATGGGATCTTATACAAGTTATAGATATAATCCCTATTCTCTAAAGTATATTGGGCTAATAATTGTTAAATAATTGACTTGTCACGTGTGCTTGCCAGCTGACTTCCTCCTCTAAGGTATTCTAAAACTAGGGAAATGAGACTTCTGGATTCTGTTCCCAGCTCTGCCACTTGATGCTACATGACACTGGGCAGCTCACATTACTTCCCATGCCTACTTTCCCTTCCTCACAAAAACCTCATGGGCTTGGCTACGTATGCATTGTGGGTGGAATATTGAATAGTCTGCTAAAAATGTGAAATTTAACTTTTGATTTTTCTCTTTCCCACAGGTAAACACCTTTGTAAGGAATCTGTAACCAGTACCATGATGTTCTTGCTGTGGTCTGGCCTCTCCAACTTTCTGAAGCTAGAAAAATGTTGGGCATCCCAGCCGCCTTTCCATCCCCATCCCCTACTACCCGTAAAGCATTCTGACACTCGGGTATGGTTTGTGTTATCTTTAGACTTTGCCGTTGTCTTTTTTTAATATCTCAAGGACACTGAAAATAAAGTTTACTTACATTTTACCTATTTTTCTAATCCAGTCGTTCATTTATTTCAGTATGTATCTGTTGACACCTGCTCTAACTCACCTCTAGACTAGTAAATTTCACTTGCGAAAAGTCATAGCTTTTATTCTTAAATCCTTCACCAGCCTGACTTCCTGTGTGTTCCTTTGTTCCTTCTGGCATGCCAGTGTAGGAATTGCTCCTAGACCCCTCAGCCAAGCCCTGCCATGAATGGAGAAGGGAAATAAAGTGGCTTAGGAGTGGGTGGGCACTCAAGCATGAGCCTCTGGAGCTAGGAAATGGAGGCCGAACTCCAGGAAGCTCATTTGTTTCTTCCTACCCACCACTGGTGCAGGAGATGGGTGGAAGATTTAGTCCTTTGTCGTAGAGCTAAAGAACCTGGCCGAAAAGAAGAAAGGAAGAAAACATCAAGAACCCAAAAGTTCAGCATCTAACATTTAGGGTCAGTCATCCCAGCACTCTGGCTTACTCTAAATACCTTACCCTGTGAATTTCAGATGACCTTAATGGAGTGAATCTCTCTGCAGAAAAGAAAAAAATTTTGGTGCTGCTCTGCAAACTTCAAGGACAATTTATTAAGAGAAGAAAAATACTTGGCTGTATGGAATTGAAGCGCTCCATTGCAAGAAGCCTTCAGGTCCATGATTCACTAGGAGCAGATTTCCTGCATTGAGCCCTTGACAGTTCTGTAGTCACCCAGGAAAATGTGTGTGAGATTGGCTTCTAACAAATATGTAATGTTTTGAAATAAAACTATATCAATTTCTTTATTCCACTTAAAATTCCACCCCCAGATTTTTATTTTGAATTGAAATTGTGTTAGTATGCTGTACTTTTGTTCATTCTTGTGAGTTCTAATATAGTTAAAATGATTTTAGCAACCCATCAAAAATTTTCACTTAAATCCTAATGCACACAAAAAATAAATTTATAGATGTTCTTAGACAACATATATTTACATGAGCATGTGTACATCTAATTTTCTCTGTCCTGAAGGGTTTTCAGTGGAATTTTCACAATCAGATAATGTACTGCAGGGGCTATATCCCCCAAAATCCCATTTCTTCTTTTTTTTTTAAATGTTTTTAAAAATAGAAACATAATTGAGTGTACATATCTGTGGGATACAGTGTTGAATATCAATACCTGTGTGCATTAAGTGATGCTCAAATCAGGATAATTACTATATAAATACACAATGTAATCATTTCTTGTGGCCCTTTACCAACTTCTCACTAACCTCTCATCCCCCTCCCTCTTTCCCCTCTGTGGCATCAGTTCTGTTCTCTCCTTTTGAAAGTTCAATGAATTATTGTGATTGTTATAACTTTCTTTTTTTACTTATTTTTTTAGCTCCCACTTATGAGTGAGGACATGCAGTATTTCTCTTTCTGTGCCTGGCTTATTTCACTTAGTATAATTTTCTCCAAGCTCATCCATGTTGCTGCAAATAGCAGAATTTCATTCTTTTTTATGGCAGAGCAGTATTCCATCCTGTATATATACCACATTTCCTTTATCCAGTTGTCAGCTGATGGACATATAGGTTGATCCCAACTCCTAGTTATTGTAAATAGATCTGCAATAAACATGGGAGTGCAGGTTTCCCTTAGACAAGATAATTTCCATTCCTTTGGGTGTACAGCCAGCAGTGGGATTGCTGGATCATATGGTAGTTCTATCTGTAGTTGTTTGAGGAACCTCCATACTGTTTTCCATAATGGCTGCACCAATTTACAGTCCCATCAACAGTGTGGAGGGTTCCTCCACATCCTCGCCAGCATTTGTTATTCTCTGTCTTTTTGATTATGACCAGTCTGAGGTGAGTTGATATCTTAGTGTGGTTTTGATTTGTGTTTCCCTGATTCAGAGGGATGTTGAGCATTTTTTCATGTGTCTGTTGGCCATTTGTGTATCTTCCTTTGAGAAATGCCTATTCAGCTCCTTTGCTCATTTTTTAATTGGGTTACTTTTTTTTTTTTTTTTACTGTTAAGTTGTTTGAGTTTCTTGTATATTCTGGATATTAATCCATTGTCAGATGCATAGTTTGCAGATATTTTCTCCCATTCTGGAGGTTGTCTTTTTCGCTTTTTTTTTTTTGCTGTGCGGAAGCTTTTAATTTGATATAATCCCATTTGTTTATTTTTTCTTTTGTTGCCTGTGCTTTTGGGATCTTATTCATAAATTCTTCGCACAATCCTGCTTCCCTGAAGTGTTTCCCCTATGTTTTCTTTTTGTAGTTTTATAGTTTCAGGTCTTATATTTAAATCTTACTCCATTTTGAGTTGATTTGAGTATATGGCGAGAGGTACGGGTCTAGTTTCATTCTTTTACATATGGATGTCCAGTTTTCCCAGCACCATTTGTTGAAGAGGCTGTCTTTTCCCCAATGTATGTTCTTGTTGCCTTTAATAGCTTTACTGCTATATATAGTTCCCACACCATCCATTTAAAGTTTTCCATTCAGTGGTTTTTTAGTACAGTCAGGGTTGTATAGCCATCACCACACTTCCAGAACATTTTCATCACCCCCAAAAGCCTACACCCTATATTCCCCTCAAGCTTCCCCCTAACTCTTAGCTCTAGGCAACCACCAATGTAACTTTCTATCTCTTTAGATTTGCCTATTCTGGACATTTCATATAAATTGAATCATAATATGTAGTCTTCTGTGACTGGCTTCTTTTACCAAGCATAATGTTTTCAGGGTTCATGCAGGTTGTAGCATATATCAGTACTTCATTCCTTTTTATGGTGGAATGTTTCATTTTATGGATATACCACATTTTGTTTATTCATTCATCAATATCTGTCATTTTGATTGTAGCCATCATAGTGGGTGGGGGGTGATATCATTGTGGTTCTGATTTGCATTCTCCTGCTGACTAATGATGTTGAGCATCTTTTGATGTGCTTATTGGTCATTTGTATATCTTATTTGGAAAAATGGCTATTCAGATCCTTTGCCCGTTTTTCAATCAGGTTATTTGGCTTTTTATTGCTGAGTTGTTATTTATGTATTGTGGGTACAAGTCCCTTATCAGATAGATATATGATTTACAAATGTATCTTTCATACTGTGAGTTGTCTTTTCATTTTCTTAATAGTGTTCTTTGTTTTTTTTTTTTTTATTTTTATTTTATTTATTTATTTATTTATTTTTGTCTTTTTGTCTTTTGTCCGTGTCCGGCAACGGATCGCAACCCTCAGTGTTGCCCCCGTACCGGACCGGGGACCGGCGACGGGATCGCAAGCCTCGGCGTTGCTCCCGCGCCTCGCTCAGCCAGTGAGCGGGAGCCGGTCTGTACGTGGGATCCGAACCCTCGGACGGGAGCGCTGCCGCGCTTCCCAAGCGGCGCACTATCCAGTGCGCCACCGGGCCGGCCCCTTAATAGTGTTCTTTGAAGCACAGAGTTTTTCATTGTGATGAAGCTCATTTATTTTTGTCACTTGTGCTTCTGTTGTCTCATAAGGCTTTGAATAACCCAGGGCATAACCATATACTCTTATGTTTTCTTCTAAGAGTCATTGTTTTAGTTCCATTTTGAATTAATTTTTTGTGTACGGTATGAGAAAAGGGCCCAACTTCATTCTTTTGCATGATGATATCCAGGTGTCCCAACACCATTTTTGAAAAGACTTCTTTCCGCTATTGAATTGTCTTGGTAACCTTGTTGAAAATATGTCCCATTTTTGTGCTTCAGACTTTAGACAAGACCAGAGATGAAGATAGGGTATTTGAAGTATTTTGGAAACTCAGTGGTTTTAGTCATTTAGCTTTGAAGAGCCCAAATAGTTAATTCCCATTTACATTTCCAGGACCATGAATGTAGAAATCGCCAGTAGACCTTGGATAAGAGCACTAGGCCCTCTTTATTCATCAGCAAATACTTATGAGTAACTGCAGTAGCCTGGGTACCAAGGAGATAACAGTGAACATGACAGAAGGCAGACCTTGTCCTTCTCTCAGAATTTGTCATCTAATGGAGAAGGTGATAGATATCAAACAAAAAACTGCAGGTGTGGTTAGTATTTCAAAAGAATTACAGGTGTACTATGGGGTTCTGTAACAGAAGGAGCCTATATCTGGGACAATGCCCCTAAGAAAGTGACAGCTCTTATGCAGAACAAAGAATGAATGGGATAGAGTGTTCAGACAGAGAAAAAGTTCCATATCCTGGCCCTCATATGAGAGTGAAGCATTAGGCCCAGAGTGTCAATGCCAGATAAGGATAGTAAATTTTTAATTTAAGAATACACTCCCGTCTTTCTCATTCTTCACTTAGTCTTAAAGCGTGAAAATCTACAAATTCAGCATTTCTTTCTATTTGTAAACATTGCCTTTTAGAATGTAAATATTCTCTAGGATAGGCAGAGCCTTCAGCAGTCTCGCCTGTGTGAAATAATTTGCCATTTTCCAAATTGGTAGCTGAGATCATCCGTAGAGAGTAAACATTTTAATGAGCAGCAGTAATTTTGAACCTTAAATTGGGGACGGGGGAGGAGGGAGTACAGTAGGTCTGGGTGGAGTCTTTAAATATGGGGATTAAGGACAGGAGGAAGTCAGGCCAAAACCTTCAGGCACCTTGGAGATTAAAAGTGGATTCTGGGGAGTGGAATTCACACCAGGACTGACAGTATCTGCTAAGCATTTAGCCTAAAATAGTCCCTTCTCTACATTGTCAGGCAAGTCTGGATGGCATTTCTCACTCTCGGTTTAGGCCATCCCCCAGAGTCGAATAACTTTGATTAACACATAAAAAATAACTGCGATTTTTTTCTTTTCTGGCTTACAATGCAGTGAAACCTGCTGTTCTGGAACCTGAGTATTACCTTCATGGGTTTACAACATATCGAGGTTGTGAAAGTCCTCAGACTCTCAGGCTTTTAATGAGAGGGAGAAGAACATTCATCTGAAGGAGGCTGTCTGTCATATGCGAATGCTAGAATCACAGGGAAAATGAAGCAAGGAAATAACATGCACTTAAAAATTTAAAGACGATTTAACCTCCTTCAGCCCTCACTTTAAATAGTAAGTTTAAATTCTCTGGACCACTTTCTCCTTAGAACTTTTTCCTTCTTTGGTCTCTTCTGGCTCTCCCACCACTTGGTGCCTCCTGTCTCCTGAGCTGAATTTTTCTCCTCTCCTCTGAATTGTGGTGCCCCCTGGGCACCCTTGGCCCATCTCCATCTTTACTTACTCCCTGTGAGAAATCTTGCATTGCTTTTCTATTGCTGCCATATCAAATGATCACAAATGGGATAATACATTGTATCCCCATTTTAAACATCCAGGAAATTGTTTCAGAGAGGTTTCTTAACCTTTCTAAGATCTTTGGGTAAACAAGATCTGTAAATGAATTCTTTTAATGGTCTTAGGAAGGGGAAGTATTTGCCTTTGGTGAGAAAAAATGCACAATGTGTGTGTGTATAATAATGATGAAGTTTATTTGAAGTAGAACTTCTCCAGAAATGTGGTTGTGGGAAGATTGCAGGACACTGTCTACTTTTTTGCAGGGACACAGACATACCACTAATTTCAAAGTACCATGGCTGTCCTTAATCCTCACACCACAACCAACACTCACTGTTCTCTCTCAACATCCACTTACAAAGGCTGCCTATGGATGTGCCCTCTGCTTTCTCTCTGACCAGTCTCATCTCCAGAACTCATCAAGAGCTGCTAGAGCTGTCTCTCACTCCTGCTAGAGGCCACTAAAGTTATCCATATTAGACCAACCAACCAAACTAGAACTGTGGAGCTATAGGGCTGTGGATGTGGAAATAATTACACACACATTCATACATATGTATACACATCCATACACATGCTAAAAGCATATAGATCCCCAAGAGTTGAGGAATAAAAGAAAAAAAAAAAAAGAAAAATGACCACAAATGTAGTGGCTTAAAGCAGCACAAATTTATTATCTTACAGCTCTGTGGGTCAGAACTCTGATATGGGTCTCACTGGGCTAAACTCACATTATCAACAGGGCTACTTTCCTTTTTGGAGGTTGAGAAGAGAATCCATTTCCTTGCCTTTTATTTCTTCTAGAGACTGCCTACATTCCTTGGCTTGTGGCCCCTTCATCTTCAAAGTCAGTAACACCACATCTCTGATCACAGCCAAGAAAGCTTCTCTGCTTTTAAGGACTCTTGTGATTACACTGGGCCCACCTGGATAATCCAAAATCTCCCCATCTCAAGATCTTTAGCCTTACCTACGTCCAAGAAGTCTCTCTCATTATATTAGATAATATAGTCACAAGTTCTGGGGATTAGGATGTGAACATCTGGGGCGGGGGGTGGCTAGTATTCTGCCTTCCACAGATCTCAAACAGTCATGGCTCCTACTATTACCATGGGATGAGGACTTTTTAAAAACTTAGAAATTTTATGGAAAATGTAAATGAGGTGCAATAACAGAGGGAATAAAGCACTTCTATATCCCTATTACCCGTGTTTTAGTGCACTCAGCCTAAGATCGCCAGGAACAAACCTGCAGTTTAACAAAGTTAGATTTATCAATTCATTGCAAAAGGGGAGATTACATACCAGAAGAACTGTGGGGCATCTCACTAAACAGAAGATAGAGTTATAGGATTTTGAGGAAGGATAGAGTGTAGGTAAAACGAAGCAGTGTTTTGATAGGTACAAAGCAAGACTGTTCTGAACTGCAAAGTAGACCCAGGTTCGTTTCCTTTTAAAAAATGCAAAGTAAAGACAAATGTAGAATACTGTGTTCAGAAGCCCCTTATCTGGAGATCTGAAGCTGAGCTGGAAATCAAGACCGCTTCCGTGTCAAAGTGACTTAGATGTTTCATTTTTATTGATAAAATTTCAAACAGCAAAGTTTCTGATAGTCTATCATTTTAGAGAACAAGGTTGCTCAGTTAGTCAGAAAGCAGCGGTCACACAAAAAAGGGGGTCCTCATGACACTTTTCAGCTACAGTGTGCTCTTCGGAAAAATATTGTTTTGATAACTTTGTAGCTGGCTTTACCTGTGTCTGTCCTCCCAGCCTGATGAATGGCAAGGCAGCTTTTTACTTTATTATGAGCTAATTTTTACTTTCTCACCCAGTTCTGTTATCAACTCATAACCAATCTTGTTTCACCTACAGCCTACCCTCCACTCTCAGATTATTTTGAAGCAAACCCTAGACAGGAGGATGACTTTTAAAGCTAGCGCCATATTGAACTCAGTATCATTATCTGGATCCCCTATGCTCCATGGGTACAAGACAGTTCTCATCCCTCCCTCACATCCGCCACCACTCCTACCCCACCTCAGCTAACAAAGCCCGTTCCTCTTGCTTCTCCATTCACCCAGTGAACCATGTTAGAAACCTGGAAGCTTTGCCCCTCCTGCTCTCTTCTTACACCTCTTCTCACCAAGTTCTGCCTGTTCATCTCTGAAATCTCTCAAATCTTCTCTGCACCCCAATTTATGGTTTTTTAGTTGAAGGTGTAGTGAGCACTGTGGTTGACTCCCCAGCATTTATTCATTCCACCTCTCCTCTTCTTTTGGTTCCTTTGGTAGTAATGGCCATGCCTAGGAGTGGCTGGAATGCCCCCTCCCCCTCTACCTCCACCATTACTAACACAAGTAACCTTCTTGTCCCCAAGCCACCTCAACTATACAATGTACAAAAAGAACTGTAGTTGCTATGCAGAAGCAGAGCTTCAAGTCAGGTCTCCTGCCCCAGCCCTCAGCCCCCATGTGGAGGTAGTAGAGCTGCCATGTTTGTTTGGTTTTTTGTCTTTTTGTCTTTTTTCGTGACTGGCAACGGATCGCAACCCTCAGTGTCGCGCCCGCACTGGACCGGGACCGGCAACGGGATCGCAATCCTCGGTGTTGCCCCCCTCCTCGCTCAGCCAGTGAGCGGCCGGTCTGTATGTGGGATCCGTACCCTCGGCGGGAGCGCCGCCGCGCTTCCCAAGCAGCACACTGTAGCAGTGCGCCACCGGGCCGGCCCAGAGCTGCCATGTTTTTATGGCCTCATCCCCAACCACTCCTACCATAAACCCCACAAGACTACCCACAGTTCCAGAATACGTCGTGTGTTTCCCACATGACAAAATGCCTCTCTCTCCCTCTTGCCTTCTCCCTCATCCTTTTATACTGGAAGAACTACTCATTCTGCCAGTTCCCTGTCTGCTATTCCTCCCTCTGTGAAGCTCTTCCCTCACCCCACACAGAAGTAGCCAAGTCTGTGCTCTTGGGCATGCTGCTTATTAAACTTCTGTCAAATGTATCATACCTGATGAGAGTTGTTTTTTGTCCCCAGCTTTGACCTTCTTGACTTAGACCATGTCGTGGTCACTTAGCACAATGCCTGGCATTTATTTATTTTTTGCTATCTAGTGAGTGCCTAATATAGACTTGCTAAATAAATGAATGATAAGATTGGAGGCACAATCTGCCCTTTCTGAGGTCATTGGGTTTGTGAGCTCCACATCATGATCATCAATTTATGAAGAACCTTCTGTATGCTGAGCACTCTGAGCATATGCAAGAAAATTAAGGGGCCCCATCCCCACCCTCAATTGTCAAGGGAGCTGATGATTGTTGGATGCCTTTTGTGTGCCAGTTACCCTACTGAACACTTTTTAAATGGTATTTAATCCTCTCAGTAATCCTGTGAAGGAGGTTTAAGATGCCAGGTCTTACCACTGAGGAAACTGAAGCTCAGAGAAATTCAGTAACTCACCTAGAGCCCCACGATAAGTGATGGAGCTGGACTCCAACCCAGGTGCATCCTGACTCCAGAGCCTGTTTTCTCTGTATACCAAACTGCTGTTGAAGGGAGATAAGACTAGACTTTCAAAAAAGAAGACAAGCATACATTTCTTTGGCTGCCTGTCTGGATTTATCAGCCCACTTTGGTAGCCTGGGCAGGAAGATCTTCTAGGCACTGCTAGGTGGAGGCCACCAGGTACATCCTAAATATGCCTCTCGCCTACTAGAACCCTGAACAGGCATAGAGATACTTCCAGTGGCCCAGATTTTCTCTTCTCAGCAACTGCACCTTCATAAGCCCCTTCAGGCACTGGGCATCAGAATGCATTTGGAAGTTTGGTGAAGGTTCTCGAATGCCTTTACGAATGCCTTCCTACCCACTTTCTAGCTCATCCTTTACAGTATTATTATGTGATTCTCTTAAAACACCTTTAATCATGTTAATATCCTTCTTTTGAAAGGTTAATATCTAAATACAAAGTGATATCCTGGATTGGATCCTGGAACAGAAAAAAGACATTAGTGGAAAAACTAGTGAAATCCAAATGAAGTCTGCAGTTTAGTTAATAGTAATGTACCAATGTTGTCTTCTTAATTTTGACAAATGTACTATGTAACATAAGATGTTAGCATTAGAGGGGAAACTGGATGAGGGGTATATGGAAACACCCTGTGCCATCTTTGCAACTTTTCTGTAAATCTAAAATTATTCCAAAATAAAAGTTCATTAGAAAAATGTTAGTGCCTCTTACAAGATAACGACCAGGCAGCCTCCTAACTAGGCTTCTGGGGCCCTCCAACCTCATCTTTCTCTTCTCCTATGAAAGAACCCTCTGTTCTAGCTAAATGGTTTTTACTTACTGTCCTATGAACAAAGTTTGTGCTCTCCTAGTCCCTGCATTTGCCCTAGCCATGTACCCTCCTGGACTGATAAGTCATCAAAGAATTAGTCATAGTCCTTAATTGCAAACAGAAGCAGGTAACTTAATGAAGCTTAAGTTTCAAGGACCATCACTTACAAGGCTCCAGGAGAGTCCACCATGGCAGTTATCAGAATATGATCTCCCTGCAACTACAGCTGCTGTCACAGAAAGTTCGTCACAAACACAAGACTCTGGAAGGTATATCTGACTTGCAGAGCCTAGGCCACATGCCCCTGCTAAGGCCACATACCAGGTAGCTGCAAGGGAATCTAGGAAAGACAGTATCTGACTTTTCTTCTTCACTGTGAGAGGCTCCACCTCCAACCGAGGTAAGTCCCCAAATGCAGGAAGGGGATTCATTCACTGGTTCTCCACAAAGAATGGGAGATGTTCCATACAGGTGGGTTTCTAGAGCCAAAGCTTTCACTAGGAACCATAGGGCTCAGGTGACTTTTGTGAAATTCCAGCTTGGTTTGGCCTGCAGGTTGCATGGTACGGACTGTGTTCCTATATTTGATTCAACAGACCAGGCTCAAGGGGGCTTCAACTCCTGTGGGCATTTGAACTAAAATCCTTAATATAAAAATGGCCCATGTGCCTGTCTTTAGCAGCAGCTCTGCAAAGGGCAACACAGGGGAGGTTATATCTTACTCGGAAGCAGGGGGTATTTCCCAAGGCAAGAAAGGTTGCTGGGAGAAAACCCTGTATTCTCTGCATCTGCAGTGACCCCGTCATCCTCCAACCACCCCAGCTAGAAAACTGGGAGCCTCTGACTCCTCCCTCTCACTCATCCCCGACATCCAAGCAATCATCTGGTGCTTCCACATTTCCCCCTAATATACCTCAACTCTGTCTGCTCCTCCACCTCCTCTCCTGAACCAGGCTCCCAGCTAGTCTCTTGGCCACTTGCTGTGGCTCTTCCAAATCCCTATTCCACACAGCAACCAGGGGGCTCACGAGCAAACTGACCTCGTGGTGCCACCAGGTGCCTCCAGAATATGCCTTTGGGCTCCAGGGACCCTGAGCAGGCACGTGTACTTCCAAACCCTCCTCTGTTCAGGTTTACATCGAACTCATCGTTCTCCACTCCTTGCCACCCTCATTGCTTTTGTTCTTGTTGCTCACTCTCCCTGGAACGCCCCCGTCATCAACAATTGCCATCTTCAGGAAGCCCCTCTGACTCCCACCCTGGCTGGAGAGGAGCCCTACCTTTGTGCTCCTGTTGAATGCCTTTTGCATTTATCTCACCACATAGCATTAAGATGGTCTCTTTCCTGTCTCCTTATCAGAGCACAGAGTACACCTTATTCCTCTTTGTATCTCTAGTGCTGGGCACATAGGAATGAGTAGTTCAATAAATATTAGACAAATGGAAAGAAGGAAGAACAGGAGAAAACGGGAAGCAGGCTGAGCCTGAGACGGGCCCCTGTACTAAGCAATGAAACATCCCCCACACCCTTACCCCTTTATGCTGCCAGCAACATGCTACATACTTGCTAAGTCCCAGGCCAGCTCCGGCTGGGCTCTGAGCAGCCTCTCTGCCTCTGGACTAGATTATGTGACTGTGAGGTCCTTAGAACAAACAGAAAGGGAGCTTCCTGGATCACATGACATTCGAGCTGGGCATTAAATGATAGTAGGATTTTTAGAACAAGAGTTGGGTAAGGGTAGTTGAGAGTAAACACCATGTGCAAAGGCAGGGAGCTAAAAAAGAGCCCTTTATGTCTGGGGCAGGGAGGCTGGGAGGCTGGAGGAGAGACCAATAGTCGATGAGAAATCCTCAAATATTTTAAATAGAGTGCTTGGGTCCCTTTTCCCTTCAAGGCAAAGAAAAGGCCAGCTCTTACCTGCTTCTTTCTGTGTGGACTGTGTCTTTAAGGCCAGAGCCCGAATGCCTGGCTCGGGAAGGAGCCTCTGGGGTCCCTTGGGCAACCCAGCAAGAGGGGCGGTGCAGGACTTCTGCTGAGAAGGTGGAGGGCTGGGCGAGCAGGCAGGCACTCACTGCAGCTTCCTTCCCGCCTGGTGGCTGGCTGCGTGCCCTGAACTTGACCTCGGATGACCTGTGTGTTCCCTTTCTGGAAACAGTTGCATTGCCAGGAGCAGTTGAACTTCATCTTTGGCTTTTTTTCTCCTTCAAAGCAGGGACTTTGTCTCAGCTCAACCTGGCTTCTGCTGCTCCACATCTCCACATTACCTTGGCAGAATCTTGTTTTCTTCTCTATAGCCCGCCAGCTGGGTGTCTACTATTAGCAACCTGCTCTCTGCCTCTTCTCAGTTTAGAATTGATGACTTTAAGGGTACAAGATCATTGTCAAGATAAGGAAATAAAGACCAAGGGGATATGTGTGCATAAGTATGTGTGTGAGAGAGAAAAGCGTTTTCCTTAAGGTAGCAGAGCTAGATAACAGCAGAGCTGGAAAGACCCTGGTGTCCTGACTCAGGGCGGTGCTCTGTCCTGCCTGTGAGCTGCTTAAGTCTACTCCTCAAATTCATTAAGGCATGGATGTGTTGACCTCAGCTAATTTGAAAGTCTAGATTAATGTCAGTGCCTTGAAATCCTTGTGCAAAAAAGTGAATTGTTTCAGGCATTGTCCTTATTTACAATACCACATTTGGGTGTTCTGTGGATTGGGTTGGCATGAAAAATAATTTCAAAAATGTATGGATTTGTCCAGTGTTACTGATTAGTGGTTGCCTTAGGAGACTAAATCCAGCCTTAGCCTTGGTAAGGTGGAAGGAACTGCAACATTTTCTCCTTGATCAAATGCGAAAGGTAGAGACATAGCATAATTTCAAGGAAAGGGGTTGATTTCTAATCAACATTCAAGTTAGAATTTATTAATCCCAAATAGGCTTCTGTTGCTCAAAAACCTTTCGGAGTTATCTTTGGAGCCAGTTTATGGGTTGCAGTAGAGCCAGGCTCTGTTCACCATTCAACAGGAATATGTTGAGTGTCTATGTGCCAGCCACTGAGAGTAAGATGGACACACACATGTACCTTACAAGTGATCTCTTTACTTAAAAATAAAATGCCTTACCTAGGTTTGAATACCACTTTAATCACCAGGTTTGGTTCTGAGGGTTATTTTGGCTGCTTTCTAAAATTAAACTCTTCTTCAAAGGATGGAGAATGATTTCAATGATTGAGACTACTCAGAAAAAAATGTAGCTTAGACAAAGGCAATCTCCAAAGAGGGATTCCCAAGACATTTTAAGCTATGGTAATACAACATCCCAAAGAGATGATTTAGATAAAAATATTTATTTGGAAGTAGACATTCTGAGGTGTTTGTTAAAAATGCAAAGGCACATTTTTATGAGAACAAGGTTTTGGCTCCTGGAGGCCAGCCACCTCTCAAAGCAGGAACAACCAAATAGTCTGAATCAACCCAGAGCTATTGGCTGCTGTCCACTGCCCATGAGCCCTCTGGCTAGGAATGCCCCAGGCATCCACATTTGACAGCACCTGCCTACAGAATCTCCAGATCAAATCAAATTACAAGACTGTCAAGCTTAGAAACAAACCTGCTTATTTGCATAGGTCCCCATGTTGTCAAGAATATCCCATTGATCAAAGATAACTGCTGTTGTTAGACCCTGAGTTTCCAGGGTTTAACAAGAACATATTTCTATATGCTTTCTATTTTATACAGCACTTCTTCACTTGTCCTCTCCTTGAAGCCACAACTCTTGTGACAGACATTAAATATTCCCATTTTACAGATAGACAAACAATTCAGTTAAGTGACTCACCTAAAGCACACAGCAAGAGAGTACCACTGAAGGGGCTTGAAACCAGATCTTGCCGTTCCTCCTCCAGTACTTCCCCACCAGACCACAGGGGCCTAAACTCCCCAAACCCATAATCTCTCCTGCAAGCAGTGGTTCCCTGCCTGGCTGCACATTTGGGCATCCCCCCACCCCCTGGGGTGTGACCAGACAGTTACCAAGAACACCATGGGGTGGGGTATCCGGTTCAATCAAAATCTCTGTTTATAAATCGATGTATTATCTTCCAAACTTTGTACATATTTCATTTGAAATTTTTTATAATACAATATATAGTGATTTTTTCCCATTTGACTTCATATGGCAAATATTTTCCAATGTTACCAAATGTTTTTTTAAAATATTATTTTAATATTTAAGCATATAAAATGTTTTGAGTATATAAACTATGAGATTAACAATGACAATCACTGGACTCCAGATTGTTTTTAGATTTTTCTTTTTGCTCACTTGTATATATATTTTTATAATTAACCTGTATGTGCTTAATTTAATAAAACTATTATAATGGCTGCATCATGTTTCAATGTGCTTATATTCCATAAATTATTAATTCATTCTTTAATGTTGAACATTTAGGTTTCTAAGTTTTTTGCTGTTATCAATAAGACTTTTGCACCTAGATTCTTGTGGACCAGTTTCCTAGAAGTGTAGTTACTGAATCAGAGGGTATAAATATTTTTAAGGCCATGGATAAACATTACTAAATTGTTTCCCAGAAGGGTACATGAGTTTGTGATCCCAGCAGTGACATATCTTGGGGAAAAAAGTGTTAGTCTTTGCAAAACTAAGACTTTTCATTTTGTGATCTGTCAATTTGTTATAATTATAATGAGATTGGCCTTTTTATATCTTTATTGGTCATTTGCAATTCTTCTTTCGTGAATCTTCACATCCTTTGCCTCCCCCCCCACCGCCCCTTCTTGGGTGTTTGTCTTTTTTCTTACATACTAAGTATATAACACCTTTCCTTTTCATTTGTTTGGTGCATATTTTCTTAGTTTATCATTTAATTTGGTTTGTTGACATACAGAAGGATTTATTGATTTCATGCTTAGAAATATTACCTGATCAGGCAGTTACCAACATTTTCTTCTACAGGTCTCAATGAATAAATGCCTGCTTACATAGGAGCAATTTATCTGGTAAAGCAGGATTTTATTGTTCCGTACTAAGAAATTGTCCATCTCCTACAGGAACCCAACTTGGAATTATCAAACTATGCACATAACTTCTATAGTATATATTCTTTGAGCTATCCCACCAAATAAAGGATAATGTAAGAAAACATGTTGGTAGTATCCACCTTTGTAGGGCAAAACATTTTACAAAGAAAACAATACAGGATAGCCTCTCCTGAAAGACTGACCCACCCCAGAACTAGCAAAGCCCATTTCTGTCCCATATTAAAAACAGGGCAGCCCCAGGTGGAGACTTGTATTCAGCTCAAATTTCCCCTGGTCCAATGCCTTTGGGACAGACTCTGATCCTGAGTAGGGTTACTCTGGTATGTAATATTTGGGACATATATTAAAAAGCTTGTTTATCTGACATTCAAATTCAATTGGAAGTCCTGTATTTTTATTTGCTAAATCTGGCCACTCTAATCCTGAGGTTCTCTCTCAGTGTTGATTTTGGTGCCCACATCCCAGGAATGCCCACAGGAAGCAGTAGACAGAGCCGGCACCTCTGACAAACTGCATAAAGGAATTTACCTGCTTGCCTCCAAAGAGGGCTCTCAGCCAAGGCGCTACCTCCTCCTTGTGCCCCAGAGACATTCTGGAAAAACCCCACTGCATTACCTTTTCTATAAAGATCAGCATATGTTTAAAAACTTAAGTTCTTCACCCAGGCCTCGTGGGTTACTTCCAGGCTTCCTGCACCTCACTGTCCTTCCTCCTTTTCTAACCGCCATGAGGCTCCTCTGGGACCATGGATCTGAGCAGGCCCTGTTGACTGCCCACCACTGCCTTGCTCAGGTGCCCTCAACCCACTGCACGTTCCTGTTTTAGTAGCCAAGCTGTTAGTTCCCCTGATGCCTCTTCTGCCCTTAACACCCTATTTTCTGTCTTACATATTTTGGATTCACTATAATTCAATTGCTTTCCAGAGGCTGATGTTAAAATTCAATTTTATTGTGGTTTGAGGTGAGTCATATGGACGTGGGTCATAGCCTAGTCACATCACTGTTAGGACAGTCCTAAAGAATGGCAAGAAGACTGAGACATCGACTGATAACCTCCCTCCCTGGTTTAGCAGACGAATAGCACAAGGTTGGAAATATAGTATATCTCCCTGGGAACCATGCTAGAGTGACCCCATATGACTTGATCCATTAGTGCAAGGTGTTTCCAAGGACGCCTCTTCCAGCTCAGTGAGAGATGCCTGTGTCCTTTATATCTCTACCTCTACCCCTACCCCTGAAGGCTTTGAAAGCATTCTTAACCTTTAGGGTGCCTATGAATCACTTGGAGGTCTTGTTAAAATATGTATTCTGAGCCAGTAGCTCCGGGGCCTGCTGAGGTAGTGCACTTCCACAAACTCTCAGTGGTGCCACTGCCGTAAGTTCCTGAACCACACTTTGAGTAACAAGAGTCTGAAACTTTAATTCCTGATTGGCTGCAGGAGGGCCCAGGCCCCTCATCGCCTCCATTCTAGGACTCTGGGTGGGACGGCCTGCACCCAGGAGGGCCAAATCAAAGGTAATGTGACCCCTATCTGTGAGAAAGGAGACAGCAGGAGCAGGGAGAGCAGGGAGCCCCAGAGAAGGGACCAGTTCAGGACAGTTCAGAGTGGAGGTGACGGGACCTAGTGTTGATTGAGGAAGGAGGGAGCCATTTGGTGAACTGCCATCTCCAACTGGGAAGGCTGAATAGGGGCTCCTACTCAGTGCCAAGCCTCATTCTGGGCACCTGGACACCATGACATCCCATTACCTTATGTAATACATAATGTCATCATTGATTATTGTATGTATTTTAACTATGGTTGTCATGGTTACATATAATTAAAATATTATAAGACCATTTCTCTGTGAAGTGGGAAAGGAAACCAGGTGATCAGGTGGGGATGTAAGGATGAGACAGTTTGAATGCCTGCTGTATACCCAGGCCTGAGATAGGACTTTGCCAATAGGGTGGCTCATTTGATCCTCTGCAAAGGAGGTACCATTGGTCCCATCTGTAAAGGGGGGGATTACCTTGCCCATCGTCACAAACTTGTACTGGGAGGAGCTGAAAATGGAAGTTGGGCATCCAGAGGGGGCATCTCAGTGTACAGGAGAAGGGGGAGATGTCATGGGGAGCACAATATCCTAGTGGGAAGAATAGGGTCTCACTGGTAGGGGCTCTGAGGACTGGTGCCCCTGCAATGTGAAGTTCCTGCAAGTGGGGTTCAATCCTCACATGTAAAAGGATATGGGGAAGGGAAGCCTCAAAGATAAAAGGAGTTGATATGTTCAAGTCTTAGATGGGACAAGCAGGCTCCTGCTTGGCAGGAGATAGGACAGAAGCAACATATAGAAACAACATCATGAGACAAACCAGTTGAACTAATCTTTTAGGGACACTCAGCTCTTTTTATAAAGCCCATGCACTGTTCTGGATGGATTCTTGGGGTGTGTAGTTCAGGAATTTCACCATTTTTTTTTTCCTTTTTGTCTTTTTTTGTGACCGGAAACGGATCGCAACCCTCAGTGTTGCGCCCGTACTGGACCGGGACCGGCAACGGGATCGCAACCCTCGGTGTTGCGCCTGCACCTCGCTCAGTGAGCGGCCGGTCTGTATGTGGGATCCGAACCCTCGGTGGGAGTGCCGCCGCGCTCCCAAGCGGCGCACTGTAGCAGTGCGCCACCGGGCCGGCCAATTTCACCATTTTTATACATATTTTCAGTGCCCCTCACCTGTTTTTTTGTTTTGTTTTTGTTGTTGTTGTTTAACACTGACCTCATTGGAGTTTTTTTTTTTTTTTGTCTTTTTTCGTGACTGGCAACAGATCGCAACCCTCAGTGTCGCGCCCGTACTGGACCGGGACCAGCAACGGGATCGCAACCCTCGGTGTTGCGCCTGCACCTCGCTCAGCCAGTGAGCGGCCGGTCTGTATGTGGGATCCGAACCCTCGGTGGGAGCGCCGCCGCGCTCCCAAGCGGCGCACTGTAGCAGTGCGCCACCGGGCCGGCCCCGTCATTGGAGTTTTTGATATTGAAGTTTAACCAAGAGGCAAATCATAGGATATGGTCCCATCCATCTTCTCTCACCTGAAACATGAGGCCGCTATAAAGTGCTGCTTTCCTGGGTCTCTCTGAGGGCAGGTCCCGTAGGTGCCTCAAATGGGACGTATCCTTTCTGATGCCATTCATCAACTTACTCCTCCCCTGGGCCCCTTGGTGCTACCGTCCACCCTGTTGCTCTTTTGGAAACTTCCCTCCCTGTCCCTACATCCAATCCCCCTCCCATCCTGTTGTTTTGTCTCTCTAAGTCTTTCTCTATACTTCTCTCCGTCCCCACCTCACTACCCC
Organism: Galeopterus variegatus; assembly: GCF_000696425.1. NCBI lineage: Eukaryota > Metazoa > Chordata > Mammalia > Dermoptera > Cynocephalidae > Galeopterus > Galeopterus variegatus. Next base: position 186,387 of record NW_007728084.1, on the reverse strand, counting down.
AATGGAGACCATCATTTATTTTTTCTCACCTAGATTTCTTTTTTTTTTTTTTTGTCTTTTTTTCCGTGTCCGGCAATGGATCGCAACCCTCAGTGTCGCCCCCGTACCGGACTGGGGACCGGCAACGGGATTGCAAACCTCGGCTTATCCAGTGCGCCACCGGGCTGGCCCTCTCACCTAGATTTCTGCAACAGCCTTCTAGCTGGCCTCTCTGTCTCCATTCTGACACCCTACTCTAATACGTTTCCCATACACCCATACAGCCACTGGCACTGAGCAAGATGTGGTTCCTGCCCACAGCCCAGTGGATGGGACGGGCCCAGGCACTCCTACCATGTGATTGGTTGGGCCCCTTACCCAGACTTGAGAGATCATCAAAGGCTTCCTGAAGTGTCACCTGAGTTTAATCAGGAAGGATGAGTGGGAGTTTATGGCAAGAAGGCAGGAAGCGCCTCTACAAAGCTATGCTGTTTTAGAAGTTTCCTTTAGCAGGCAGGCTCCTGATGTCACATATTCCCTGAGTGCTTTCCTTCGCTGGATTTCTTTCTCTATTTACAAATTAATTTCTACTGAGTTTGCCTCACTGCCACTCACCTCTTCGACACTTCCCTCAACTCAAATTTCTTTCATCATTGTCAACTTACTGAACCTGCTCTACTGCAAGGAATGACAGTCCATTAGAGTGGAAATCTCTAACTTATGTTTCTAGGAGAGAGAAACACCCTGGAAATGGGCATAACTAATTGCATCTACATATACCTCAAATGCACACATATATATCCACCACACACACGTACTCTATCTCTGTGTGTTAGTTATTAGTGCTGTTAACTGAATACTTTCACTTCTTCCAGGCAGGATCGTATACTTCTTGCACTTCTCTGCCCCCTTGTGACTTGCTTTGGCCAGTGAGGTGACAGCAGAATTAATGTGTGTCACTTACATGTAAAAGCTTTAAGAGTTAGTGCTCCATTTGCCTCTTCTTGTTTTCTGCCTTCAGGGTTGAGGAGACAATGTGCAGTTGCAGCAGCCAGGGTCCCTGAATGACTACTGATCCACAATGGACATGTTTCATAATTGAGAAATATGCTCTTGTTATGTTAAACCACTGAGATCTGGGGATTGTTTGTTAATGCAGCACTACCTAACTGATCCTGGCTGATACAGCCTGTCTCCAAGGTTTGGTGCCTTTATCTCTACTGGGTATTCAGCAACCTGGGTCTCTGATTCAAACTAAGCTCCTATCCTCCGCCAGCCCCCTTAGGTTGAAAGATTTCCAGATTATTTCACCTCCTTCCCCTTATGATGGGTACTTTGCATTCCATTTGCAAGTAATATAGCCTATTAGATTCAACCTAAATTCAAAATGCAGTCACAAAACTAGTTATAAAACATGAAGGCATTTGCTGAGCTATTCAGAAACAGTCTATATTCCCTACACATGTCACACTTAGTAATGCATGTCAAAAAGCAGTGCACTAATGAATCTCCCTTTCCCCAAGAACAAAATGCCTGCTTCTGTCCTGTATCAGCCCTAACATTGGTAGGCTAATTTCAGAGGTCTGGAATTGTAGGCCTGATTCCGTCCCTTAGTAGTGAACAACCTTGGACAAATTACCTCTTTGAAGCCCAGTTCCCTTATCTGTAAAATGGTGATGATAATAAAACTATGTCATGAAAAAGAAACATTTGCATATTTGCCCATTTGTCTATTAGCAACTCCGTGTAGACAGAATGATAACATGTGTGGAAGTCATTTGAAAAGGAAAAGCTCTATGCAAGTATTAGTTGATAATATTTTTAACCAATTTGAGATCAAAGAAGTAACACATGCAAAATCAAATCAACCTCCCAATTCCTTCAGTCTTTAAAATCAAGCCCAGATATGAACATCAGTATATATTTACATTTCTGCAAAGGGTCCCATATCACAAATCTCATTCCTCAAATAGGACAAGTCATTTATTAGCTGAAGAGGAGTAGTGGGGTCAAATACCTTAGAGGAGGTTAGTCACATTCAATCATGTGCAGGTTCAGCAAGCACTCAGCAGTGTTGGTTCCACATAATGACTTCCCGAAGTACTGCAGACATACACATCCAATTGTACTTCCTGTCCCTTTCCATTGCCCGGTGCTGAATCAACTTCAGTTCATCAATAAAATCAGAAGCCCTCCTTATTCCCCAGCCCCACCTTCATCCTCATTCCAGGAAAATGCCACCCCTGTCGTCCTTGTAGTCCTTCGGACTTCCTCCCCTGGAGAGGACATTTCCCTTTCTAGCTCTTGGGGCAGCAGCGCAGCTGGATTCTGACCTCCCCAAAGCAGTTGCCTGAAAGAGGCTCCGCCCTTGGGCTGGGGCTGGGGCTGGGGTTGGCTAAGATGGCTCGCTGGTAGATGGTTTCTCTGCTCTAAGCGCCTCGGGGCCTGATCCCAGCCTTTGCCTAGGTGCTGAACTTAATTTTCCGCTTCCTCTAGCCCAGTGCTTCTCAAACTTGACATCACCTGAAGTGCTTGTTTAAACAGATTGCCGGGCCCTACCCCCAGGGTTTCTGATTCAGGAGGTTTAGGGTTGGGCGGAGAGCTTGCATTTCTAACCAGTTGCCAGGTGATGGTGATGCTGCTGATCCCAGACCCATTTAGCAGGAACCACTGCGTCTAGTCTGATGCTGCTCCCAGATAGAGAGCCTCGCTCCCAACCCTGACGACCACCCCAGCTGCTCTCCTACACTGAGCACCAAGTCAATAGGAGTCAATAGAGAATAACCAGGGCAGCACAGGAGGCTGGAGGTCCAGAAGGTAGAAAAGTTTGTACTTTATTTTTGGGTGCCCCTGAAGGGTTTGTGCAGGTCAGAAAGCAAGCAGGAAAGAAATTTGTTAAGCGTATGGGTCCTCGGTGTTACTGGGGTATTTCACTTATCAGGCTCTACTGACCTCATTTCTTCATTCAACACAGTGATTGGGTGCCATATCTAGGGTTGCAAAGGTGAGAAGACAGCGTCCTAGCCCTCCAGGAGTTCATAGTAACTGGGAGGGAAATATGCAAACAATTACAATGCCACAAGATAGCTGTTCCTATGGAGAAAGCATCAAACTTCCACAGAGTATGGGCTGGGCTCTGGAATCTGTCTGAGGAGCTGGAGAAGGTTTCATGGAAGAACTGGCATCTATGACCAGACTTGCAGGATGAGTGGGAATTTGGCAGGTACAAGGGGTAGCTGGGAGGGGATGGGATAGGAAGGGTTTTCCCCAGGCAGAAAGCATGAGCGACAGGACAGCTGAAGTGTGAGGTTCCAGAGGGAGAAGTGGTTGAGAAGCCTTCACAGGCAGCGCTTCAGCGGGGCCTGGTTCCCTCCTACCTTTCTGGCAGTCCTTGCCTCCTTTGCTGGCTGCTTGTCAGTGTCCCTCATGAGCTGGTGCTCCCTGGGGCTCTGTCCTGGCAGGCTTTTTTTTTTCTCACTCTCCATGTCCACTCTGGGTGAGCTCCTCCATCTCTGAGGCCTCATATATTATCTGCTCACTGAGGGGCACATATCTGCATTTCCAGTGCAGGCCTCACCTCCTCAGCTCCACACTTAATTCCATACCAATGTCCCCAGGCATCTTTCCTTCTGTATCCTGTCACGGTGAATGGCACCAGCACCCACCTAGTTACCTAAGCCAGAGGGTTTTATAAAATGACCCTCTCATAGATTGCTGGTGAATTGAAGAGTAAATTGGCACAGTAAACTGCTGGAGCCATTTACCAAGACAGAAGACAGGAGGAATGATGCCCAGCTGAGCGACCTGGGTTAAGTTACTTAATCTGTTTTCTTATCTGTAAAATGAATTTGACAATAGTACCTACCTCCCAAGGTTGTACTATGGATTAAACAATAATAATTATTGTCATTTATTGAATGTTGTTAAGTACTTCACTTGGATTCTCTTGGAGATGGTGAGTACCCAACCAAAGGTCACACTACTAGTGGGTGGCAGAGCCAAGTCTGGAACCCAGAATTCTCTGGCTCCTAAGCCATCTTCTTCACCTCATTGTCACACTTTTTCTGGAGATTGTATAATAGAAAAATGCTTATGGCATAATGTTAAGCGAAAAAAGGACAGCAAATCGTATAATGAGTGTGAGTACAACCATATTTTAAAAAAGGAAACTAATCCACAAATAGAAAAGGCTAGAAGGAAATAAAACAGGTAGTTAAATATGGTTGTATTGGGGTGATATTTTTCTTCTAATTATCTGTATTTCCCACATTTTCTTTAATATACATTATTTTTATTAAAAATAAAGTTATTGGGCCGGCCCGGTGGCGCACTGCTACAGTGCGCCGCTTGGGAGCGTGGCGGCGCTCCCGCCGAGGGTTCGGATCCCACATACAGACTGGCCGCTCACTGGCTGAGCGAGGTGCGGGCGTGACACCGAGGGTTGCGATCCTGTTGCCAGTCACAAAAAAAGACAAAAAAGGAAAATAAATAAATAAAAAAAAATAAAGTTATTGACTGCGACCCATCACATGAAAAAAATAGTTATTTAAAACATTTTTAAAATGTGTTACATTAAGGCCGGCCCGTGGCTCACTTGGTAGAGTGCGGTGCTGATAACACCAAGGCCACGGGTTCGGATCCTATATAGGGATGGCCGGTTTGCTCACTGGCTGAGCGTGGTGCTGACAACACCAAGTCAAGGGTTGAGATCCCCTTACCGGTCATCTTTAAAAAAAAAAAAAATGTGTTACATTAAAAACACTTTCAAGTCCACAACCTGTTCTCAGGTTTGATTGAAAATTACAGTCTATTAGTATCTCTTCTCAGTTCTGGTCTTACTTGCCTGAAGGTAAACTCTTCAGTCCTCCCAAGGCCATCATAGGAAGTAGGTACTACTGCCATGTTCACCACCCACCCCACAGCTGACAACCTGGCCACTGCAGCAGGCTGTCAAAATCAGGCCTGCGACCGGGAAGTTCCAGACAGAGCCCGGGCCGCTTCTACCGCCTAGGGCTTTCTGGACAGCGCTACTTGAGATCAGTTACTTTTTTTTTTTCCTTCTAAACAGCCGGCCGAATGCTCTTTTTCCAGTCCTGGCTGAGTTGTTAGCTTCAGCCGGGCGGCGGATGCCTGCCAGGTACCTGGCTCCGTGAGCACCGCCCAAACTGGTCAGGCTAGTCCGCCCCGTGGCTGTCTCTGCCAGGACTTGCCCGTGTGTGTGTTTGTGTGTGCTGGGGACCCACCCTTCTCCCCGACAACCCGGGTAGGTGGAAGGCAGCTGCCGGCACCGGCCTGGCAGTCAGGCCAGATGGGTGGAGCTGAATTAATCTAACCTGGAATTTCAACTTGGCCTGCACAACAGGTGAGGGGAAAAGCAGCAGCGAGAACGGGCAGTTTGGCAACTTGCAAATATTCTCAAGCCTTACCCCTTACTCCCTGCCTGGAACACAGCCCAGGGTGACTTTTCAAAGTGTCTGCTCTGAGTTTTAGGGCTAGTCGCGCCACGGCCCCCTCGGATGCTGTTCGAGCCCCTCCTGAACGCTGTCCTCCTCGGTTACCTCCGCGACGCGCCCGTTCCCCCTCCTCTGGGAGGCAGGGCGGGGGTATCGGATTAGTCTTTGTTTTCGACGCGAAAGAGCCGAGCGCGGCGTGGGGGAAGGCTTGCGATGGCAGGGCCCTGGGGTCTGCCTGGGCGGGGCGCTCGTCCGTGACCCCCGCGAGGGTGCCCCGCAGCCGGCACGCGGCCTCTGCCTTCGGGCACCCCCTTCTTGCCGGCGAGGCAGAGTCGGTACGCAAACGTGCTGTCTCCCATTGTCCTGCCTCGGGATGAGCGAGTGGCAGCCGAGGGAGAGGGTCAGTCGGGCCGGGATCTCAGGGCTCTCGGGGAGCCGGGGCTGTCCCGGACCGCTCTGGCCCGCAGGGAGTGGCAGGAAGTGGGGACACCGAGGCTGGCTCGGTCGAGGGCCTAGGCTGAGGGGTCCACGTGCCCCACCCCGCCTCGCGGGTCGCGGCTGCAGCACCGC